>NC_092784.1:44658256-44915756 GCF_047496795.1 Chiloscyllium punctatum
TCTACACATCCCTGAACACAGTGGGACAATTTATCATGGCCAATTCACCTAACTTGCACATCTTTGGATTGTGGGAGGAAACTGGAGCATCCGGAGGAAACCCACACAGACACGGGGAGAATATGCAAACACCACACAGTCACCCGAGGCTGGAATTGAACCCAGAACCCTGGCACTGTGAGGCAGCAGTGCTAACCACTGAGCCACCGTGCCGCCATTATCATTAGACTCTTACTTCCAGATGGTTACTGTTTTAAGATTTTTTTCCCTTTATTTTTTCATAGAATCACAAAAACCCTACAAGGCAAAAAGAGGCCTTTTGGCCCATTGAGTCCACACTGATCCTTAAAGAAGCATCCCACCCAGAACCACCCTACCTCCTTGCATTTCCCATGACTGACCCTTCTTCCCTATACACTCCTGGACATTATGGGCAAAATTTAGCACGGCCAACTCACCTGCACTGCACATCTTTGGATTGTGGGAGGAAACCGGAGCACCCGGAGGAAACCCACGCAGACACGGGGAGGATGTGCAAACTCCACACAGATAGTAACCAGAGGCGGGAATCAACCCGGGTCCCTGGCACTGTCAACCACCATGCTACCCAGTTTAGTTTAAAGTTGTAGACTGAATTGACAACTTCTTGATTTATTAACTTTGTTCAGATCACCAGAGGGAATTTGATATCGGTCTATGTTTGTCGAACCTGTCAGCGTGGTTCTGGCCTGCAGGCATGAGGCCTAGTCCTCATGGAGAAATGCTCGTTAGGTCGGACAGTTTCACCTCATGGTGATTCGACCTCTGCCACCTTTAATTGAGGCATTTTCACACTGCTCTACCAACAACTCAAAACCCCAGAGATCCTGTTGATAAAGAGAGCTTCCCAGTTGACTTTACACCTTCCACACCCACAATCCGGAAGCAATTCGCAGCCGGTGCACAGCTTTTGTGTCTATCTTTGAAATGAGGCGGCTCTTACAGTGCGGAAAATGCAACACACAATCGACGCACAGCAGGATCCCGCAGGCAGCCATGTTACAATGGCCAGGGGGCACGTTTGACTGATTCCAGACTGAAGCCTCACACCAGGGGAGGATTTTCCTCACCTTTTTCCACATTTGCTGCCTGCCATTTACGAGTATATCCCATCTACAAGACACAGAAATTCACCAAAGATCTTTCGACAACACCTTCCAAACCCACGACCACTTCCATCCAGATGGACAAGGACAGCAGATACAGGGGAACACCACTCCCTGCAAGTTCCCCTCCAAGCCACTCACCATCGTTTGAAAATATATCGCCTTTCCTTCAGTGTCTCTGGGTCAACATCCTGGAATTCCCTCCGTAATGGTATTGTGGGTCAACCTACAGCACGTGGACTACAGCTGTAGCAAATCTCCCTGCCAGGATATTAGTCCCTTTCCAACTTAGTTGCAGTCTGTCCCTCTTGTACAGGTCACTTCTATGCCAGAAGAGATTCCAATGATCCAAAAATGTAAATCCTTCTCCCATGCACCAGCTCCTCAGCCATGCATTCATCTGCTCTATCCCCCTAGTCCTACCCTCACCAGCTCAACTCAATTCAAGAAGGCAGTTCACCTTCTCCTCACCTTTGGCGGGCGGCATGGTGGTTAGCACTGCTGCCTCACAGCACCAGAGATCTGGGTTCAATTCCTGCCTCAGGTGACTGACTGTGTGGAGTTTGCACATTCTCCCCGTGTCTGCGTGGGTTTCCTCCGGGTGCTCCTGTTTCCTCCCACAGACCAAAAATGTGCAGGTTAAGTGAATTGGCCATGCTAAATTGCCCATAGTGTTAGGTGAAGGGATAAATGTAGGGGAATGGGTGTGGGTGGGTTGTGCTTTGGCGGGTCGGTGTGGACTTGTTGGGCCGAAGGGCCTGTTTCCACACTGTAAGTAATCTAATCTTCTCAAGGGGCAGCTGGGGATGGGTAAGAAATACTGGCCAAGCCAGCAATGCTCACATCCCATAAATGAATAAAAACGAAGCGGGGGGGGGGTGGGTGTAGACAGGACCTTGCATTGTGGTCTCAGTTGCACCTCCACAATGCAGCACATCCTCGCACTGGAATATCAATCGGGATTCCACGCCGACATTTTCAGAATGGGACTTGGAATCTTCTACCTTCTGAGTTTGAGATGTTGGAGTTATAATGGGCATAAGCCGTTCCAACCTTTTATTTATTGACTTAGGAAGGCAAAGGCAACTCAGAGAGTGACTGTCCCGGCTATCAGTCATTCCTGACTCTCTCTTTTAGTCTTAACTAGAATTGGAACATAGCCATCACCTTCCCTCCCTCCCTCCCTCCCTCCCATTGGCATGACACTCAAACGGTATCTCTTTGGCAGTGCTCTGCTACAGATTGAATATATGCCGTCTGCCTTGCACTCAGTCAGATCTCGAACAAATTAATTAATCTCTCACTGCTGCTGGGAGACCTCTTGGGGCTGCTGTTTCTCACAGCAATAACTGTACTATTTTTGTAAAGAGATATTATTTTATTTCAGTTTGCACAGAGAAGAAAGGGAATGGCTTATAGTTTGCATTGCCATCGTAGAAATGTTTTTCTTTTGTTTAAGAATCTAATGCGAATTTTGCACTGATATTAAGATCAGAAAATGTAATATCCTCAATTCGAGGAAATTGTCCTTTAACCGCGCACTTTCATGTCACTCAGTGGGAGTGTAAAGCTCCCTCTACACTGACTCATCAAACACTCCCAGGACAGGGACAGCATCGGGTTAGATACAGAGTAAGGCTCCCTCTACACTGTCCCCCCATCAAACACTCCCAGGACAGAGAACAGCATGGGGTTAGATACAGAGCAAATCTTCCTCTACACTGTGCCCTTCAAACACTCCAAGGACGGGGATAGCATGGGGTTAGACACAGAGTAAAGATCCCTCTACACTGCGTCCCATCAAACACTCCCAGGACAGGGACAGCACAGGATTAGAAACAGAGTAAAGCTCCCTGTACACTGTCCCCATTAAACATTCCCATGACAGGAACAGCATGGGGTTAGCGACAAAGTAAAGGTCCCTCTACATTGTGTCCCATCAAACACTCCAAGGAGAGGGGCAGCCTGGGGCTAGACACAGAGTAAAGCTCCCTGTACACTGTCCCCATCAAACACTCCCAGGACAGGAACGGCATGGGGTTAGATACAGAGTAAAGCTCCCTCTACACTGTCCCCATCAAACACTCCTAGGACAGGGACAGCACGGGGTTAGATACAGAGTAAAGCTCCCTCTACACTGTCCCCATCAAACACTCCCAGGACAGGAACGGCATGGGGTTAGATACAGAATAAAGCTCCCTGTACACTGTCCCCATCAAACACTCCCAGGACAGGAACGGCATGGGGTTAGATACAGAGTAAAGCTGCTTCTACACTGTCCCCATCAAACACTCCCAGAGCAGGAACAGTGTGAAACAAATTAATAAATTGCATTCATATATTGCCTTTTACATTCTCAGGGCTTCCCAAAATATTGAGCTATCAATGAATGAGTTCTGACACGCTGTTACTCTCATTATTCTGAATACAAGAAGGACGTAGGCAGCAGGTTGATGGGACAGCCATTGCTCGAAGCTTCTTTCATCATCACTGGGTGTGTATTCACACATGTGAGTTTGGAATGATCTCCCACCCTCAAGCAAGCCAAGGAGGTTAGTCAACACTTCATTATCTCATGGAGTGTCCATCTCCAAGATGGCAATCGAGAGCATAGAACATAGAACAATACAGCACAGGACCGGCCCTTCAATCCTTGATGTAGCACCAACCTGTGAACTAATGTAAGCCCATTCCCCTGCACTATCCCATCATCATCCATGTGCTTAGCCAAGAATTGTTTAAATCTCCCTAATGTGGCTGAGTTAAATACATTCGCAGGTAGGGCATTCCACACCCTTACCACTCTCTGAGTAAAGAACCTGCATCTGTCTTAAATCTATCACTCCTCAATTTGTAGTTATGCCCCCTTGTACAAGCAGACATCATCCTACTAGGAAAAAAACTCTCACTGTCTACCCTATCTAATCCTCTGATCATCTTATATGTCTCTATTAAACCCCCTCTTAGCCTTCTTCTCTCCAATAAGAACAGACCCAAGTCTCTCAGCCTTTCCCCATAAGAGCATCTCTCCAGACCAGACAACATCCTGGTAAATACCCTCTACACCTTTTCCAATGCTTCCACATCCTTCCTGTAATGGGGCGACCAGAACTGTACACAATATTCCAACTGAGGCCACACTAGTGTTTTGTACAGTTCCAGCATGACATCACAGCTCCGGAACTCAATCCCTCTACCAATGAAACCTAACATACCTTATGGATTCTTAACAGCACTATCCACCTGGGTGGCAACTTTCAGGGATCTATGTACATAGACACCAAGATACCTCTGCACATCCAACTACCAAGAATCTTTCCATTGACCCAGTACTCTGCCTTCCTGTTATTCTTCCCAAAGTGCATCACCTCACATTTAGCTGCATTGAACTCTATTTGCCACCTACTGGATTAGTGGTGCTGGAAGAGCACAGCAGTTCAGGCAGCATCCAAGGAGCAGTGAAATCGACGTTTCGGGCAAAAGCCCTTCATCAGGAATAAAGTCAGTGAGCCTGAAGCGTGGAGAGATAAGCTAGAGGAGGGTGGCGGAGGCGGAGAAATTGGGAATCTGCTCCCAGAAGGACCAGTTCCACCATAGAACACACCAGATGGCCTCCTTCTTTAGAGACCGCAATTTCCCTTCCCACGTGGTTAAAGATGCCCTCCAACGCATCTAGTCCACATCCCGCACCTCTGCCCTCAGACCCCACCCCTCCAACCGTAACAAGGACAGAACGCCCCTGGTGCTCACCTTCCACCCTACAAACCTTCGCGTAAACCAAATCATCCGCCGACATTTCTGCCACCTCCAAAAAGACCCTACCACCAGGGATATATTTCCCTCCCCACCCCTTTCTGCCTTCCGCAAAGACCGTTCTGTCCATGACTACCTGGTCAGGTCCACACCCCCCTATGACCCACCCTCCCATTCTGGCACTTTCCCCTGCCACCGCAGGAACTGTAAAACCTGTGCCCACACATCCTCCCTCACCTCTATCCAAGGCCCTAAAGGAGCCTTCCACATCCATCAAAGTTTTACTTGCACATCCACCAATATCATTTATTGTATCCGTTGCTCCCGATGCGGTCTCCTCTACATTGGGGGGACCAGGCGCCTCCTAGCAGAGCGCTTTAGGGAACATCTCCGAGACACCCGCACCAATCAACCAAACCACCCCGTGGCCCAACATTTCAACTCCCCCTCCCACTCTGCCGAGGACATGGAGGTCCTGGGCCTCCTTCACCGCCGCTCCCTCACCACCAGACACCTGGAGGAAGAACGCCTCATCTTCCTCCTCGGAACACTTCAACCCCTGGGCATCAATGTGGGCTTCAACGGCTTCCTCATTTCCCCTTCCCCCACCTCATCCTAGTTTCAAACTTCCAGCTCAGCACTGTCTCCTTGACTTGTCCTACCTGCCTATCTTCTTTTCCACCTATCCACTCCACCCTCTCCTCCCTGACCTATCACCTTCATCCCCTCCCTCACTCACCCATTGTACTCTATGCTACTTTCTCCCCACCCCCACCTTCCTCTAGCTTATCTCTCCATGCTTCAGGCTCACTGCCTTTATTCCTGATGAAGGGCTTTTGCCCGAAACGTCGATTTCACTGCTCGTTGGATGCTGCCTGAACTGCTGTGCTCTTCCAGCACCACTAATCCAGTATTTGGTTTTCAGCATCTGCAGTTATTGTTTTTACCTCTATTTGCCACCGGTCAGCCCAATTCTACAGTTTATCCAAGTCCCCCTGCAACCTGTAGCATTCTTCCATGATGTCCACTACTCTACCGACTTTAGTGTCATTTGCAAACTTACTAATCCATCCACCTATGCCTGCGCCCATGGCATTTATAAAAATGACAAACAGCAGTGGTCCCAAAACAGATCCTTGTGACACATTACTAATACCTGGATTCCAGACTGAATATTTTACATCAATCACCACTCGCTGCCTTCTGACAGAAAGCCAGTCTTGGATCCAAACTGGTAAATCACCCTTAATCCCCTGCCTCTGCATTTTCTCCATCTCCCTACCATGTGGAACCTTATCAAAGGCTTTACTGAAGTCCATGTACACCATGTCAACTGTCCTACCCTCATCCACATGCTTGGTCACCTTCTCAAAAAACTCAATGAGGTTTGTGAGACACGACCTGCTTCTGACGAAACCAAGTTGACTATCTGAAATCAAATTGTTGCTTGCGAGATGATTATAAATCTTATCTCTTATAATCCTTTCCAAAACTTTTTCTACAACAGACGTAAGGCTCACTGGTCTATAATTACCTGGGTCATCTCTCCTGCCCATCTTGAACAAGGGCACAACACTTGCAACCCTCCAGTCCTCTGGTACTAAACCTATAGACAATGATGACTTAAAGATCAAGGCCAAAGGCTCCAACACCTCCTCCCTATCTTCACAGTGAATCCTTGGATAAATCACATCTGGCCCAGGGGACTTATCTACTTTCATACCTTTTAGAATTGATAACACCTCCTCCTTACTAACCTCAATCCTTTCAAATCTAATAGCCCATATCTCATTCTTCCCCTATTCAATATTCTCCTTTTCCTGAGTGAAAACAGCAGAGACATATTTGTTTAGCTCCTCTTCGATCTCCACAGGGTCCACACACAACTCCCCACTTCTGTCTTTGAATGGCCCTGTTCCTACCCTAGTCATCCTTTTATTCCGCAAATACCGATAGAAAGGTTTAGGGTTCTCCTTCATTCTATTTGCTAAAGACTGCTCATGTCCCCTCCTTGTTCCTCTTAAATGTCTTTTTAAATCCTTCCTAGCTAATCTGGACCTCTTCATCGCCTCGTCTGAACCATCTCGTCTCAACTTCACTGAAGCCTCCCTCGTTTGCTTAACAAGAGATACAATTTCTTCAGTAAACCATGGTTCCCTTACCTTATCGCTTCATCCCTGCCTGCCAGGGACAAACCTATAAAAGACATACAAAGAACAAAGAAAATTTACAGCCCAGGAACAGGCCCTTCGGCCCACCAAGCCTGAATGGATCCAAATGTACTGTCTAAACCTGTCGCCCAATTCCTAAGCATTTGGATCCCTCTGCTCCCCACCTACTCATGCATCTGTCCAGATGCATCTTACCATGCCTGCCTCTACCACCTCTGCTGGCAACGCGTTCCAAACGCCCACCACCCTCTGTGTGAAGTACTTGCCGTGTGTACCCCCTTAAACTTTCCACCTCTCACCTTGAAAGCATGACCTTTCGTTATTGAATCCCTCACCCTGGGAAAAAGCTTGTCTCTATCCACCCTGTCTATACCCTTCATGATTTTGTAAACCTCAATCAGGTACCCCCCTCAAACTCCTTTTTTCGAGTGAAATTAAACCTAACTTACTCAACCTCTCCTCATAGCTAGTACCTTCCATACCAGGCAACATCCTCGTAAACCTTCTCTGCACCCTCTCCAAAGCGACCACATCCTTTTGGTAATGTGGCGACCAGAACTGTACACAGTATTCGAAATGCGGCCGAACCAATATCTTGTACAATGTTAATATGACCTGCCAGCCCTTATACTCAATACCCCATCCGATGGAGGCAAGCATACTATATGCCTTCTTGACCACTCTATCCACCTGTGCAGCAACCTTCAGGGTACAATGGACCTGCACTCCCAGATCTCTCTGCTCATCAACTTTTCCCAAGGCTCTTCCATTCATTGTATAATTCGCTCTAGAATTAGTCTTGCCTAAATGCATCACCTCACATTTGTCTGGATTGAAATCCATCTGCCACCTTTTCGCCCAACTCTCCAGTCTATCTATATCCTCCTGTATTCTCTGACAGTCCCTTATGCTTTCTGCTACCCCACCAATCTTTGTGTCTTCTGCAAACTTGCTGATCATACCAACAGTGCCCTCCTCTAGATCATTTATGTATATTACAAACAACATTGGCCCCAACACTGACCCCTGTGGAACACCACTGGTCACCTTTCTCCATTTCAAGAAACTCCCTTCAACTGCTACTCTCTGTCTCCTGTTGCTCAACCAGTTCTTTATCCACCTAGCTAGAACACCCTGCACACCATGTGACTTCACTTTCTCCATTAGTTTACCATGGGGAACCTTATCAAACACCTTACTAAAGTCCATGTATATGACATCAACAGCCCTTCCTTCATCTATCAACTTGGTCACTTCCTCAAAGAACTCTATTCAGTTGGAAAGGTACGATCTCCCCCACATAAAACCATGTTGCCCATCACCGATAAGCTCATTCTTTTACAAATATAAATAGATCCTATCTCTCAGTACCTTCTCCAGCAACTTTCCCAACCACTGATGTCAGGCTCACTGGTCTGTAGTTACCCGGAATATCCTTACTACCCTTCTAGTACAGGGGGACAACATGAGCAACACTCCAGTCCTCTGGCACCTCATCTGTGTTTAAGGATGCCACAAAGATACCTGTCAGGGCCCCAGCCATGTCCTCTCTCGCCTCCCTCAGCAACCTGGGACAGATCCCATCTGGTCCTGGGGATTTGTCCACCTTAATAACCTCTAGCCTACCCAACACATCTTCCCTACTTATGCCAACGTGTTCCAGACTAATCAAACTTTTATCTCTAATCTCAACATTCATCATGTCCCTCTCCTCAGTGAACACTGATGCAAAGTAATCATTCAGAATCTCACCCATTCTCTCAGGTTTGGCACACAGCCTTCCTTCATTATCCTTTAGTGGACCAATCCTTTCTCTAGTTATCCGCTTGCTTCTTATATAAGAATAAAATGCTTTGGGATATTCCTTAATTCTGCTTGCTAAAGCTACTTCATGACCCCTTTTAGCCCGCTTGATTCCTCGTTTAAGACTTGCCCAATTCTTCTGATATTCCTCCAGGGCCCGTTCTATTATTATCTGCGTCGACCTTATGTACACTTCCTTTTTCCTCTTGTGTAGCTGTACGATTTCTCCTGTCATCCATGGTTCATGAAACTTGCCCTTCCTTTGCCTTCATCGGGACATGCCTATCCTGAACTATCTTTGAAAGTCACCCACATCTCAAATGTGGACTTCCCTTCAAATAGCTGTGTCCAATCCACATTTCCCAGCTCCTGCCTAATTTTGATATAATTGGCCTTGGTCCAGTTTAGTACTCTTCCCTTAGGACCATTCTCTTCTTTATTGACGAGTATTCTAAAACTTACAGAATTGTGGTCACTGTTCCCAAAGAATTCCCCCACCACGACTTCCACCACCTGTCCTGGCTCGTTCCCCAGTACCAAGTCCAATATGGCCGCTTCCCTCGTCAGACTGTTAACATACTGCTTTAGAAAACTCTCCTGGACGCTTCTCCTGGATGCAGTATCTGTTCCTTAAACGGGCTCCACATTTCGATTGCCCCATCCCCTGCATTTTGCTACCCCATTCCATGACTTCTAAGTCTTGCCTAATCGCATTGTAATTGTCCATCCCCCATCGATAACGCTTGCCTGTGACACAGCTAAACTAAAGATAACCGAATTATAGTCACTCTCTCCAAAGTGCTCACCCTACCACTAAATCAAACACCTGGCCTGGTTCATTATAAAGCACCAGATGTAGTCTGGCCTCCCCCCTTGTTAGCCCTTCGACATACTGTCTCAGGAAACCCTCCTGTACACATTGGACAAAAACTGATCCATCTGACATATTGGAGTTATAGCATTTCCAGTCAATTTTGGGGAAGTTAAAGTCTCCCATAATGACCACCCTGTTCCTTTTACTCCTACCCAGAGTCCATTTACCGATCCTCTCCTCCACACCCCTGGAACTTTGTGGAGGCCTATTAGTAACTCCCCAGCAGTGTCACCTCTCCTCTCCTGTTTCTAACCTCAGCCCATACTACCTCAGTAGACGAGTCTACTTGACAATGTGTGCACTGTTCTGAAGTAGAATGGAATTTACTCAAACTGCTTTCTGTCCTGTCTTTCAATCTCTTCCTTTAGTTCTGTTGGCACGTCATATTGGATGGGGATTAAATCATCGGTTTCATTACTGGATTGATAACGATCTGATATGAAATATCTACAAAGAATCTAATCATTTCATCAAACACTCAGTTTACCCTTGCTTCTGATGAGAGATTGTTTGACCTATGATCCTCAGTGATAACTCCTACACCTCACGGCTACTACAATAAACCGCTGGCCTTTGCAACTGCCCAACCCCACGATATTAGGAGCCCATGTTTCAAAGAGAAAGCCCTTAGAGTTAAACCGTTTCTGATTTGGATAGTTACTGGCTGAGGAATTTTCTTACTCTCACAGTTTCAGAACATCTTTCTTTAGCTAACCACTTTCTTTCAAATCTTCAGTTAAGGACCTCCCAATCTGAATGGGATAATATTACTCCATAATATTAAAACATTTCAAGAAGATCGCTCCGACCCTAACTTTGCTAGTTGTTTTAAGCAGGGGTAGAGTGGATATTCCAGGAGGGATACAGCTGGCCCATCCATGCGGTTTTAAACAAAACAGAAATTATTTATGCACGAAAAACATAACTTATCTGAAAACCCAATCGACTCTATTGCAACTCAATAATGCTGTTCCAAACGCTTGCAACATCCCTATAAGCACACCTTTGACAAAAAAAAGTTAAAATCAAACACAGTTTCTTACAGGAGAGATGTCAGAGAGAGAGAGAGAGAGAGCATGAAGTTATTTCTTTGGGTCCCGCAGCTTCTCTGGGTTCCCACCTAAAACCTGACCAGTGGCAACAAACAAAAAAAACTTAATTAAACCAAACCAGAGACAAGCTGAGCTGGGAGAACTGGCCACTCCCCTTTCATTGTACAAGTGCTTTTTATAAAAAAAACTCAAAAGCTTCTTGCCTGAGGTAGTATCTGTTAACCAAATCAAATTGGCCCTAAAACCAATCCAGATCAGACACATCGGGACCTCTGCATTTACGACCCCTCTCAAAAAGTACAAGGAGAGAATAACCTTGTTAAAGCAGCAGCATTGTCACTTTTTAAATTTTATTTTCTTCTCTTTTTAATCAAATTCATCTTTTCATCCTTCTGCAGCTGTGGCAGTGGAGAGAGGATGCTGGGAGCAGTTGACCAGAGGATCCGGTCCATTCCTCATCTCAGTGGTGGTCACAGCTTGAGCAATGGCTCCAGCGTCAATGGATTGGAGGGGGTCTGTTCTTTTCTTCTGATATTTTGATGGTGTCTGCACCAGTGGTGGGATGATGATTCCTTGGTCTTCAGGATTTGGATGGTCCATCACTCCTCAGACATTGAGATGGGAGTTGGGGCAGGCTCCTGGGTATGGCAGCAGCTGGGGTATTGGCAGTGATGAGGCAGCATTGGCAGAGGTGACTTTCTGGGTCCAGTTGGCAGCATCTTCCTTGGTGTTGCAGCCTCAGAGACAGCTTTGGTGGCTATGGAGTGAGGCAATATCCCGTAGCCATTTAGAAACCATGAATGGTTTGTCTGAACTTTGTGTAAATAATTCCTTTGCATAATTTATGTAAATAAAATGGCACCGGACTATGGCACATAATATTCACATTTTACTGTTATTTCCATAAATGCAAATAACAATAAATGCTAGAATTTCCATTTGCTGACACATGCCGTCATGTTTTCAGAAATCTTTTACAGGAATATTGCAATAGCTTGCACAGTCCAATCAAACCTTTATACAACACCGAATGTCAAATGAGATGAGTTATAAGACTTCCATTTACTAAGTCTGTAAGTTAGCTCACTGAGCTTGAAGGTTTGTTTTCAGATGTTTTGTCACCAGACCAGGTAACATCATCATTGACAGTCTCTGGTGAAATGCTGGTGGTATATCCCGCCTCTCTGCAAAGACCTATAAATAAAAATGTTTCGTCACCATACCAGGTAATAACATCAGTGAGAGTCTCTGGTGAAACGCTGGCCCTGCCTCACTATAAAGACCTATATGGAGAAAGGTGGGACATACCACAGGAGATTCTCACTGATGATGTTACCTAGTGTAAGTGACGCAACGTCTGAAAACAAATTTTCAAGCTTCAGCAGGTTAACGTACAGACTTATCATCAACCTGAGCGACAAATCTTCTCGAAAACCACCTTCCATTTACTCTCTTGAATTTAACACTGAATCGGAAATTCTCATTCTTGCTAAGAAACCATTAGCAGGCTCACTCCACTTCTGACTCGGGTTTGGAAACTCATGTTGCCGCTTATTCGATTGTCGAACTTTGGCCGGAGATGGACAATTTATCCAGGACATTTGCAGTCACTCTCATGCAAATCCCTGCTATTAAGCAAATGTAATACTTTCTCCCTTTCCCAGAAATTAATGCCATATAGTCATAGAGTCATCCAGCACGGAAGCAGACCCTTCAATCCAACCAGCCCATGCTGACCATAATCCCAAACCAAACTAGTCCCACCTGCCTGCTCCTGGCCCATATCCCTCCAAACCTTTCCTGTTCATGTATTTATCTAAGTGTATTTTAAACATTGTAACTTTACCCACATCCACCACTTCCTCTGGAGGTTCATTCCACATACGAACCACCCTCTGTGCAAAACATGTTTTTTTTAATTTCTCTCCTCTCACCTTAAAAATACACCCCCTAGTCTTGAAATCCCCACCCAAGGGAGAAAACACCTGCCATTCACCTTATCTATAACCCTCCATGATTTTATAAACCTCTATAAGGTCACCTCTCAACCTCCTCCTCTCCAGTGAAAAAGGTCCCAGCCTTTTCAGCCTCTCCTTATAACCCAAACCACCACCCTTCCTTAAAGGACATTAGTGAACCAGATGGGTTTTTACAATGATTGAAAATTGTTCCATATTTCAGACTATAATTGAATTCAAACTTTACCAGACATTCAAGGTGAAACCCTTCCCCATGTTGGGAATGCTGATCCCCTGGCAGCTGAAGTGTTGACTTTGAGTGGAATGTGTTGCTAAGCGTCCCTGTCCATCTGTCAGTGAAGGAATGTATCTGAAACAAGGCTAGTGAAGGAGGCTCCTTCACTAGGAAAGACATTCTGGCTATTGAGGGAGTGCATCATAGGTTCACAAGGTCATTTCCTGGAATGGCGGGATTACCTTACACTGAAAGACTGGAGTGACTGGACTTGTATACCCTTGAGTTTAGAAGACTGAGAGGGGATCTGATTGAGACGTATAAGATTATGAAAGGATTGGACACTCTGGCAGCAGGAAACATGTTTCTGCTGATGGGTGAGTGCTGAACCAGAGGACACAGCTTAAAAATACGGGGTAGACCATTTAGGACAGAGATAAGGACAAACTTCTTCACCCAGACAGTGGTGGCTCTGCCCCAGAGGGCAGTGGAGGCCCAGTCTCTGGATTCATTTAAGAAAGAGTTGGATAGAGCTCTCAAAGATAGTGGAATCAAGGGTTATGGAGATAAGGCAGGAAGAGGATACTGATTAGGAATGATCAGCCATGATCATATTGAATGGTGGTGCAGGCTCGAAGGGCTGAATGGCCTACTCCTGCACCTATTGTCTATTGTCTATTGTCTATAGATGCCATGGTGGGAATTGAATCCACGTCCCTACAATATTATCCTGATTATCAGTGACGCTGCCATGGCACTTGGTGATCAAGTTATGCTGAGAGGTTAACAAAGAAACTCTGAAGAGCTCGTCAAAGGAAGATTTAAGCTCATTTCTCTTTTAACTTCACCAAAGTCAGGTTGAGGATTGTAGAGAGTGAAGGAGCCTCCTTCACTAGCCTTGTTTCAGATACACTCCTTCACTGACAGATGGACAGGGACAGCTTAGCAGCATGCCCTCTTCCAACACGTTCAACTCAAAGTCAACACATCAGCAGCCAGGGGATCGGCATTCCCAACATGGGAAGGGTTTCACCTTGAAAAAGCACCTGCAAAGGTGAACTCATTGAAGTCTTCAGGAATCTGTGGAGGATTAACAAAGCAGATTTTGGCAGAGCCCTCACTCAGGAGCTTGGGGGGGGGGTGTAGGGGAAGGGGGTGAAGGTTCAAATCCCAGTTGCCTCAAGTGGAAAACATAAGTAATTAGGAGTTACAAAAGGCTGGAACTACTTTGTGTCAATGGATAAAGGGAGAAAATACAAGGGGAAGGTCAGTGGCAGTATGAAGGAGTTGAGGATGCAGGGCTCTTGTGGTGCGGTGGTAATATCACTACCTCTAGACAGGAGGCCCACGTTCAAAGCCCATCTGCTTATGAGTTGTGCAATAACACCACTGAACTGATTGATAAGGAAAATAGGTTAAAAAGAAAAAAAAAGTCTGATCTTGGAAAGAAAAATAATTAAAATGATACAAATTGAGGAAGGAAGCTTATTGTGTTGCAGTGGCAGTGCTCATATCTCTGAGGCAGGCAGCCTGGGTTCAAGTCCCACCTGGTCCTGAGGGTGTGTCATGACGTCTCTGAACAGATTCATAGAATTATAGAATCCCAACAGTGTGGCCCACTAAGTCCTCCAAAAAGCACCCCAACCAGACCTGCGTATCCTTCGGCTAATCCACCTAGCCTACACACCCCAGAGCACTAGGGGTAAATTAGCATGGCCGATTCACCTGACCTGCACATCTTTGGACTGTGGGAGGAAACCGGAGCACCCGGAGGAAACCCACACAGACACAGGGAGAATGTGCAAACTCCACACAGACAGTTGCCCGAGGCTGGGATTGAACCCGGGTCCCTGGCACAATGAGGCAGCAGTGCTAACCATCGAGCTACATGCCACCCCTCATCCCAAAGCAGAATTCGGGAGTCTTGCTCCCAGTGTCCCAGTGTCCATCACAAAGACGGATGACATGGGATCTTGTTGGCGTGCAAGGGGTGTATGCCACATTTCAAAAGGGGATACTCAGAAGCCAGGGCAGGCACTACGCAAATTCTCTTTCTGCAAATGCGGGGACTCTCTGGGGGCCCTCTGGTGTGTTGCCTCTTCCTTTGCGTTTGCGCGAGAGGTTAAATTGGACGGCTGGAGCTATTCCCAGAGCTCTGACTGCCTTCCCTCTTTGCATGTTGAAATCTGGCCAAGGCCAAATATCTCTCTCTCTCTCTCTCTCTCTCTCTCTCCTCCACAGGAGCCAACCCATCTGTTTCCAACACCCTGCCGTCAGCCAACGCTCAGTTCCTACACTCAGGTGCTATCCAACTTGCTTCAGTTTGGCTCAGGACTGAGTTACTTGTTTTTTTTTTCAAATCAAGACAAAGATGAGGACATTTTCCTTCTACAACCACAAGAACTTTTATCTCCACAGCACCGTCAACCTCAGAAAATCCCCCTGAGGTGCTTCAGTGAAATATTGTCGAACAACATTTGGCACCCAGCTCAGACTGAGATGTTTGGACAGGTGTCCAAAAACATGCCCAAAGAGATAGATTTTTGAGGTGCATTTGAAAAAACGATGAGAGGGAGAAGAGGAAAAGGGAATGGAAGAAATTGCAGAGCTTTGAGAATAGCAGTTGGGATGTTAGGTTGAGGTTGTACAGGATGTTGTTGAGGCCTATTTGGAGTTATATGTGCAGTTCTGGTCACCTTGTTACAGGAAGGATAATATTAAACTGCAGAGGGTTCAGAAAAGATTTAGTAGGATGTTGCTGCAAATGGAGGGTTTAAGTTATAAGGAGAGGCTGGATAAGCTGGGACTTTTTCACTGAATCGTAGGAGGTTGAGGGGTGACTTTATGGAGGTTTATAAACTCATGAGATAAGGTGAATGGCCAGGTGTCTTTTTTCTAGGATGGGGGAGAGGGAAACTATTTTAAAAAGACATGAGGGGTGACTTTTTTACACAGAGAATGAGTTGTGTATAGAAAGAGCATCCAGAGGAAGTGATGGATGAGGGTACAGTTACAACATTTAAAAGACATTTGGATAAGTTCTTGAACAGGAGAGTTTTGGAGGGGTATAGGTCAGCAGCAGGCAGGTGGGACGAGTTGAGTTTGTGACTGTGGCATGGACTGGTTGGACCGAAGGGTCTGTTTCCATGCTGGATGACTGCCTGAATCAGGGCCCAGGACCCAGGCAGATGAAGGCACGACTGCCAATTTTGGAGAAAGTGAGGGTTGCAGATGCTGGAGAGTCAGAGTCGAAGAGTGCGATGCTGGAAAAGCACAGCCGGTCAGGCAGCATCCGAGGAGCAGGAGAATCGATGTTTTGCTTCAAAATGAGCTTGCTATAGTTCCAAAGGGATTTCTTGTACTTATATGAGATGGCGGACTGATTCATAGTTTAACATTTCTTCTAAAAGGCAGCATTGGTAAGTCTGCAGCTTTCCCTCAGCAATTCCAAGACGATGTTAAGCCTTGTATTCAACAAGCCCAACATGACAGTTAGAACATAGAACATAGAACATTGAACAATACAGCGCAGTACAGGCCCTTTGGCCCTCAATGTTGTGCCGATCCAAGCCCACCTAACCTAAACTAGCCCACTATCCTCCATATGCCTATCCAATGCCCGTTTAAATGCCCATAAAGAGGGAGAGTCCACCACTGCTACTGGCAGGGCATTCCATGAACTCACAACTCGCTGAGTAAAGAATCTACCCCTAACATCTGTCCTATACCTACCACCCCTTAATTTAAAGCTATGCCCCCTCGTAATAGCTGACTCCATACGTGGAAAAAGGTTCTTATGGTCAACCCTATCTAAACCTCTAATCATCTTGTACACCTCTATCAAGTCTCCCCTAAACCTTCTTTTCTCCAATGAAAACAGCCCCAAGTGCCTCAGCCTTTCCTCATACGATCTTCCTACCATACCAGGCAACATCCTGGTAAACCTCCTCTGCACCCGTTCCAGTGCCTCCACATCCTTCCTATAGTATGGCAACCAAAACTGCACACAATACTCCAGATGAGGCCGCACCAGAGTCTTATACAACTGCAACATAACCTCAGGACTCCGGAACTCAATTCCTCTACCAATAAAAGCCAGTACGCCATATGCCTTCTTCACCGCACTATTTACCTGGGTGGCAACTTTCAGAGATCTGTGTACATGGACACCAAGATCCCTCTGCTCATCCACACTACCAAGTATCCGACCATTAGCCCAGTACCCCATCTTTTTGTTACTCCTACCAAAGTGAATCACCTCACACTTACCCACATTGAACTCCATAGTTACCTATCACCCAGCGGTCGTGCCAGGTGCAAAGCAAGTTCAATCTTTCATTCCTTTGATCCGAACGGTTTTTCCAGTCACTGATGGCTACTTGCATGCATTATTAGATTAGGCTTGTCTGATCACAGATCCTTGCACAGTGCTTGATTGTTTTCGCTTGCAGATGGAGCTAATGGGTCAAGCAAAGTTTAGCACACTTGCCTTCCTTACTCAGACCTTTGAGTAAAGGTCTGTTGACGTATGTTGAGGTCTTTGGTATGTTGAAGTTATACAGGACGTTGGTGAGGCCTCTTCTGGATGTCTGTATTCCAGTCCTGGGCCCCCTGTTATAGGAAGGATGTTATTAAGCTGGAAAGGGTACAGAAGAGATTTGCCAGGATGTTGCGGGGAATGAAGGATTTGAGTTATAAAGAAAGATGGGAAACTTTTTTTAAATGAAGCATAGGAAGTTGAGGGGTGACCTGACAGAGGTTTATAAAATCATGAGGGGTATAGATAGTGTTAATGACAGGTGTCTTTTCCCTAGGGAAGGGGGATCTCAGGACTAGGGGACACACTTCTGTGGTGAGAGGAGAAAGATTTAAAAGAGACATGAGGCAAATTTTACACAGACAGTGGTTTGCATGTGGAATGAACATCCAGAGGAAATGGTGGATGTGTGTACAGTTACAACACTTAAAACACACTTGAATAAGTACATGAATGGGAACGGTTTGGAGGGATATGGGCCAGGAGCAGGCAGGTGGGACTAGTTTAGTTTGAGGTTATGTCCAGATGGTTGGACCGAAGGGTCTGTTTCCATGCTGTATGACACTATGACTGACTCCTGCCTGTCAAAGAGAAACTGTTAGTGATGTGTTTTACTCCCCGCTATGATGATGTGCATATTGAAAGTTCACTGATGTTTTAAGATGTAAAAAGCTGTTAAAATTTGAAACTATGTCTCTATTATTTGGAGATTTAAAAAAGATATAAAGCAACTGAACTGAAACAGAACACATGGCATTCGAATGTTGGTGAACAGCTTAAATTTATAGGTCCCAGCACCAATTTGTTTTTTTTCACCAGGAAGTTCTCCCAGGGTCTGCAATTAATGGATTTTGGGGTTAAGACTGTAATTGTTTATGTAATACAAACAGAAAGCACTGCAGAAACTCAATAGACCTGGCAGCGTCTGTCGAGGGAGAAACAGAGTTAACATTTTGCGTTGGAATACGATGTGGGGAAATGTGAGGTTATGCGCTTTGACAGGAAGAATAGAGGAGCTGAATGTTATTTAAATGGTGAGAGATTGCAGAATGCTACAGAACACAGGGATTGGAGAGTCCTCATGCAGAAATCACAGAAAACTAACCTCCAAGTTCAGAGGTTAGTTGGGAAAGCAAAGGGAATGTTGGCCTTTATTTTAAAGGGGTTAGAATATACCAGTAAGGAGGTTTTGCTAAAACTATGCAAGGAACTAATCAGATCAAAGTTGGAACACTGCGAACAGTTTTTGTGCTCTTTATTAAAGGAAAGATAGGCTGGTGGCAGTCCAGAGAAAGTCCACTTTCTTAATACAGGTATGAAGGGACTGCCTTATGAGGAGAGGTTGAGTAGATTGGGCCTGTAATCACTGGAGTTTAGAAGGAGAGACCACCTTGTCAAAACAAGGAAGATATTTTTAGATTAGATTAGATTCCCTACAGTGTGGAAACTGGCCCTTCAGCCCTACAAGTCCACACCGACCCTCCAAAGAGTAACCCAGCCAGTCCCACTTCCCTCTGACTAATGCACCTAACACTACTGGCAATTTCGCATGTCCAATTCACCTGACCTGCACACCTTTGGACATTAAGGTTCTTAAAGGACTTGACAGAGTCGATACAGAGATGTTGTTTCCCCTGAGGGAGAGTCTCGGAGCAGACAGCACCATCTCGGAGTAAGGGGTCACCCATTTAAGACAGAGATGAGGAGGAATTTCTTTCCTCAGAGGGGATTGAATCTGTGAAATTCTTCACCACAGAGAGACATTGAGGTTGGGTCATTGCCAACATCATCAAAGACTTCTCCCACCCTGGTAATAATCTCTTCCAAACTCTTCTGTCAGGCAGAAGATACAGAAGCTAGAACACACGCACCAACAGGTTCAAGACCAGCTTCCTCTCTGTTGTTATTGGACTGCTAAATGGATCTCTCTCGTTCCAAATCTAACATTGACCTTGCTTCGTAACATCTCCTGCACAGCAGTAACCTTCTGGACCTCGCTCTGTCTGAGCACCTAATAATCTGTATGTCCTTGTTTGCTTGGATTTGCCTGTACTGGTCACAAAACAGAACTTTTCACTGTACTTAGGTGCACGTGACAACAATAAATCAAACCAAGTCAAATATTCAAGACTGAGACGGACGATTTTTTTTAGTTGAGAAGGGAATCAGAGTTTTGAGAAAAAGACAAGAAAGTGGAGTTTCGAGTTATCGGATCAGCCATATTTTTTTTGAATAGCAGAGAAGACATCAATGGGCTGAATGGCCTAATTTGGCTCAAAGTTCTTGAGAAGATTTGTAATTAAGGCTGTGGATGAGGTTGTTGACTTGCTCACTGAGCTGGTAGGTTTATTTGCATGCGTTTTGTCACCAAGCTCGGTAACATCATCAGTGAGCCTCAGTGAAGCGTTAGTGGGTCTGTCCCACTTGTTATTTGTGTGTCTGGGTCTGCTGGGGTTGGCGGTGTCATTTTGAGGTTTTGTTGCTGGTTCTGTTTCTTGGTGGTCTCTAGACAGGGTCCTATTCCACATGGATTTTAATGGAGTATCAGGTTGAGTGCCAGGCTTCCTGGAATTCCCGTGTTTGTCTCTGTTTGGCTTGTCCTAGAGTGGATATGCTGTCCCAGTTGAATTAATGTCCATGTGTCTGGACACAAGTGATGGTTGATCATGCCTCTTGGTGGTTAAAGTTAAAAATCCCACAACACCAGGTTATAGTCCAACAAGTTTATTTGGAAGCACTAGCTTTCGGAGCGCTGCTCCTTCATCAGGTGGTTGACAGCAGCGCTCCGATAGCTAGTGCTTCCAAATAAACTTGTTGAACTATAACCTGGTGTTGTGTGATTTATAAATTTGTACACCCCATTCCAACACCACCACCTCTATTTCTTGGTGGTTAGGTGGTGTTTGTGTACCCTGGTGGCTAGCTTTCTTCCTGTTTGCCCAATGTTATGTTTGAGGCAGTCCTTACATGGTATTTTATATATAACATTGATTCCGTTAGTTGTGGGTATGGGATCCTTTATACTTGTCAGTTAGCTCACAATTGGTTTGTGGGTTACCATGATACCTAGGGGTCGGAGTAGCCTGGTGGTCATTTCCAATATGTCCATGATGTATGGCAGTGTGACTACTGGGTCCGGGCGTGTTGTGTCTTCCTGTTGTGGTTGATTGAGTAGGTATTGGCGGAATACGCTTTTTGTGTACCCATTGTTTTTGAAGACGCTGTATCGGTGTTCTCCTTCAGCTTTGGGTGCTGTCCAAGTTGGATGACCCACCTCTCTTTGAGGGAATTACGCTGACATACCAGAGTAGAAGATCAGTGATTAGTCCTAGAGCTGATACAAGTCACCCCCATATTTGCTATGAAGGTGTGTGCATAAGATTTGATTTAATTCATTTACTGTCATGTGTAACTTGTTACAAAACGTGGTGAAAAGTGCTGTAAAGTGTCGCCACTCTCTGGCGCCATCTTGAAACACAGAAAAATAAATTCAAACACAAAATATAAAGGCAGAAAAATGAAGAAGAATAGAAAAAGTGTCCAACTTTACAGTTCTTCTTGTTGAGTGCTCTGCCATGGGTCTGGTGGTCAGACTCGAGTCCCCTTCACCACCCCACTGTCACCGGGACAAAGATCACCACTCTTCAAGGCCACCTTGCCTCCTCTGACACCCTCTCTATGATGAGTCTTTGATGGACCTCGCCAACGTGGACGCCACCCGATGCCCCCGGGGACCGAACCGACCCAAACTCGACTTCGCCCCCACCAGGTGTCTACTTTGCTGGGTCACATACTGGGCCCAACCTCCGACACCACCTCCATGAATCTGCACTGGCCAAGGCAAAGCAAGAAAATCGAAAAACACCATCTCCGTCAGAGATGCCAGGGAAGTGTTGAGTCCATTAGCAAAGGGAAGGAAGGAGGGAACTAGAATAAGGACCAAGCAAGTGAAGATAGAGAGAGAGTAGTGCAGGGTTAAGGGGATAGGATGTACATGTGAGAGTTTATGCAGTCTCAATGGATCAAATGGCCTCTTTCCAGAAACCCAGTCCCAAAGCCAATATGGCATTGCCCCAGTTGGCCTGTCTACATACTTTGTCAGAAAACCCTCCTGCTCACAATTAGTCTAAGCATTTAATTTTAATGTCTGTTAATAGTAGTAGCAAACAATTATTAAAGTGCAGTGACCTCTTGCATTCATTTTGATCAGACTTTAAAGAAAGCTTTAGGTCCTTTCAGCCTAACAATCTAGCCAATCAGAGAACAGCATGATCTTGGAACAGACAGTCAAGAGGCGATTGGTGGACCATTCCTTTCGCTTTCCTGGACTCATGGGCAGACTGAAAAAGGAAGAAATAAATTAATGAGATAAGTGATGAAAAATATGGACATGAAGAAGCAGTGTGGGTGGCACACGGTGGTTAGCACTGCTGCCTCACAGCGCCAGAGACCCGGGTTCAATTCCTGCCTCAGGCGACTGACTGTGTGGAGTTTGCACATTCTCCCCGTGTCTGCGTGGGTTTTCTCCGGGTGCTCCGATTTCCTCCCACAGTCCAAAGATGTGCAGGTCAGGTGAATTGACCATGCTAAATTGCCCATTGTGTTAGGTAAGGGGTACATTAGGGGTATGGGTGGATTTCGCTTCGGCGGGGCGGTGTGGACTTGTTGGGCCGAAGGGCCTGTTTCCACACTGTAAGCAATCTAATCTAAAATGGGCTAAAGCCAATTTAACAAGAACACCAGGGTGGCCATGATGTAGTACCAGTGACCAATGTTGCGTTGGAGGATGGACAGACCAAAGTCCAGTTGGTTGAGAACACATACATTGAATAGCAACAGACCTTCACAACCATTGGCTGATTTATTGGGGAGTGTCAACTCGAATTAGAATGAGCTTGATTGTCACGCACTCCCATGAGGACAATGGAAGTTTACAAGTCTCCAGTCACGGTGCCATCTTAGGTACAAAGGTACCCAGGTACCGATCATTAAGTGCAGATTCTTAGGGAAAAATATTTTGAAAAATAAAGAAATAAAAAGTTCAGAGTAACAGCTCTTCCAACCAAGTCCATGTCGGTGTTTAGGCTCCAGTCTGTACGAGGCCTTCACTCCAGACCACTCCCAGTCCTCGCTTTGAGTGTCCTGAGGCCAGGAAATTGCTTTGGAATCATCTCAAGGCCGCAGGTCCCTGCCAGACCAAAAGGCCACCACTACAGAACACCAGAGACCACCATTCCAATTCCCTTTCCGGAGGATATCCTGGAAACGAGGAACTGAGGACTCTTATGGATTGTCAGCTAACAGGACAGCCGAGTGTCATTATTGCTTGGCTGTTAATCCTGATGAAGGGCTTGTGCCCGAAACGTCAATTCTCCTGCTCCTTGGAGGTTGCTTGACCTGCTATGCGTTTCCAGCGCCACGCTCTCGACTGTTAATCTAGAGACTCAGGTCATATTCTGGGCAGGAGAAAGTGGGGACTGCAGATGCTGGAGATCAGAGCTGAAAATGTGTTGCTGGAAACGAGGAACTGAGGACTCTTATGGATTGTCAGCTAACAGGACAGCCGAGTGTCATTATTGCTTGGCTGTTAATCCTGAAGAATGGCTCATGCCCGAAACGTCGATTCTCCTGCTCCTTGGATGCTGCCCGACCTGCTGCGCTTTTCCAGCAACACATTTTCAGCTAATATTCTGGGCACCTGGGTTCAAATCATGCTATCGTAGATAGTGAAACTTGAATTAAATATTTTTATTTAAAAGTCTGGAATCCAGAGTCTAATGATAGCCATGAAGTACCCATCTTGGTCACTAATACCCTTGAGGGAAGGAAACTGCCATCCTTACCCAGTCTGGTCTACATGTGACTCCTGACCCATAGCAACATGGTTGACTCTTAACTGCCCTCTGGGCAATAAATGCTGGCCTAATCAACAATGTTTATCTCCGATGAATTAATTTTTAAAAATGCAGCCGGAGTTCTGTTAGTCGTGTCGTGACCAGCAATGCCAAGAAAGGTTGAAGATCTCATCAGAGTGTGTGCAAAGTGCAACTTGTCAGGTCTGCAAATCAACACCAAGGAAAATGTGGATGACGGAAACTGGTGTAATTGGTGTGAAAATGTGCATGGGGAGACAAACAATAAGCAGTACCACCCACCGAGGCTCATTGATCAATCTTTAGCTGAAATTGTACAGCTGCCAACACAGCCTGACGAACAAAGTGCAACAGCAGATTCAAATCTGATGCCAGAGAAAGAGAAGTCACAAGTTCAAGATAAATATTTCAACTCTTCACATACCAAGGAAGAGGGAATTGCCGAACAAAGAGACCTAAGAGTGCAGGTCCGTAGTTCCTTGAAGGTGGAGTCGCAGGTAGACATGAAAGTGAAGAAGGCATTTGGTATGCTTGCCTTCATTGGTCAGTGCATTGAGTAAAGGAGTTGGGAGGTCATATTGCGGCTGTACAGATCATTGGTTAGGCCACTTTTGGAATACTGCTTTCAATTCTGGTCTCCCTGCTATAGGTAAGATGTTGTTAAACTTGATAGGGTTCAGAAAAAATTTACAAGGATGTTTCCAGGACTGGATGGTTTGAGTATAGAAGCATGTTGAATAGGCTGGGGCTATTTTCCCTGTAGCATTGGAGCATGAGGGTTTACATTGTAGAGGTTAATAAAATCATGAGGGGTATCGATAGAGTGAATAACCAAGGTCTTTTCCCCGGGTAGGGCATAGGTTTAAGGTGAGAGGGGAAACATTTAGAAGGGACCTGAGGGACAACTTTTTCATGCAGAGGGTGGTGCGTGTATGGAATGAGCTGCCAGAGGAAGTGGTGGAGGCTGGTACAATTACAGCATTTAAAAGGCATCTGGATGGGTATATGAATAGGAAGGGGTTAGAGGGATATGGGCCAAATGTTGGCAAATGGGACTAGATCAGCTCAGATTATGAATGAATTGGACTGAAGGGTTTGTTTCCATGTCTGTACAACTCTATGACTCCGTGATGCTATGACTCTGTAACAGAGCTAAGTCAACAGCACTTCAGGAAAAAAAACATAAAAACCGTGGATGACGAAAATCAGAAACAAAAACAGAAAAGCTCAGTAGGTCTAGCAGCATCTGTGGAGAGAAATCAGCGTTAACGTTTTGGGGTCAAGTGACCCTTCCTCAGAATAATCCTTGAGTTGTGTGACCTCAATCGACAAGTAGACAGAGTAAATTATGATGTTCAGAACAATCTATAAATTAAGATAGAAAGTTGGCATACTTCAATACAGATGTATCAAGAGTTTAGGAATAAAGATTAGTTCAGACAGGTTGAAAGTGACCTGCATACGTTTCCACAAGAACCATCACTAATCTTGGGTGAGCAAATAGATGCAGATTCATGACATTATCAGGAGATTGTTCAGCATAAAAATCCAGGCTCCTGCAAAAAGAAAATACCTGTTTCAGCAGAGGGGTCCATGCTGAAAGTTCCATGAGATGAAAGATTCCTGAGATGACGTTATGGGAAAACTGCCAGAGTTCTCAAGCAAGAACTCTCCTGCCAAATGTGTTCAGCACATTAACAGCGCTCCAGCCAAAGTGATAGACTGACCATCTGGTTCATCAGGAATTTCAGCAAAGAAGATCCCAAAGTTTAAAGAGTCCCTGTGATGTAGGGGTCAAGAATAGAATCAAAGTCAAATCATGCTCAAGTTCAAAGACCAGCAGTTGAGGCAGCACTCGAGGAATAGGAGAGTCGACGTGTCGCACATAAGCTGATGAAGAGCTTATGCTCAAAATATCAACTCTCCTGCTCCTCGGATGCTGCCTGACCTGTCGTGCTTTTCTGGTGCCACACTTTCGACTCTGATCTCCAGAATCTGCAGTCCTTACTTTCTCCAAGTTCAAAGACCCACCAATATGCTGAGTCTGAACAGAATGGATTCCGGGAGAATATTGCAAAACCTCCAGAAACCCACGCTTTTGTGAAACCAGAGACTTGGTGGGAGCTGGGGTAGTGGTGAATGTAATGGTGCACATAAACATAGGAAAAAACTTGGAGGAGGGCAGAGATACCGAATAAAGTAATAAGTTTTAAAAGTTTAATTCTAAGAACTGCTTTATCCAATCATGTAATGAGGACTGATGTGAGGGAAAGAGCATCTTGGGCACATAAACTTAACCTTCCTCACCGTCGTAGGAACAACTTGCTGAAATAGTTGGCACCCAATCGCTACCATGCACTAAATGACAACATGATTTCTAAAAAAAAGGCCTATCTTTGTTGAGACTCGTTAGTGGTTTCCCTTGGCCATCGATTAGCTCTTACACCTGGTCGAGAAAACACATTCCTGATGAAGGGCTTATGCCCGAAGCGTTAATTCTCCTGCTCCTCAGATGCTGCCTGACCGCCACGTTTTTCGACTCTGACCTCTGGCATCTGCAGTTCTCACTTTCTCCTGCTCGGGAAGAGAGGTTGGTCCTGTTAAAGCGCCTAAACACAACCTGAGAGTGTACAACTCGCACCATTGGCCCTGTTCCGTCTCAGGTTGGCACAGTCACATGATCTCAATTAAACAAACGGCTCTAAAAGCGTCAAACCTTTAAAGAGACATTGGAAGCAATGAGGCAAGGGATTGAGGCAAGATGTCCACACCCACGAGGCGATGCCAGGCTCCGTGCCACCAGATGAGCTGAGCTGATGAACTGAGTGCCAACCCTGCTCTCAATACTGCGATACCTTCAGTGGGTGGTTCCTGGTGGGATCTGATTCCGTGAAAAGACATTGTTTTTCTGCCTACATTCCTCCTGCTGCTTCTCTGTAAACACTGAACACCAGCTGCCCGGCTAACATCAAACAAACAACAAAACAAGGAGCCAAGTTTGCTGTGTGTCTATGCAGCACGTATGACTTGATTTCTGTCCTACGCGCCTGAGAGAAAGTGTTTTCCAATATTGTCCCTCTCACAACTTCGGAATATCCTGAAAGCGCTTTGTGGACAATGGGGTGAAGTTCAAAGTGCGTGGCGTCTTTGGTGACACAGGGGAGAGCAGCAGGAAATTTGGGCACAGCAAGATCCCACTGGGTGCTCACGTTTGACGTTGCTCATTGAGGGGTAAATGGTTATCAGAATACTTGCAAAGATTCGCCTGTGCCTCTTTGAATGCAGTGGTGGGAGTTAGGTTTATTTAGGCCTTTTTACATGAGTGGAATGGACATGGATTTAACTTTGCACCTGAAGAGACCTGCATAGAACATAGAACATTACAGCACAGTGTAGGCCCTTCGGCCCTCGATGTTGCATGGACCTGTGGAACCAATCTGAAGCCTATCTTACCGACACTACTCCATTTTCATCCATACGTCTATCAAATGACCATTTAAATGCCTTAAAGTTGGCGAGTCTATTCTTGTTGCAGGCAGTGCGTTCCATGCCCCTCCTACTCTTTGAGTAAAGAAACTACCTCTGACATCCGTCCTATATCTATCACCTTTGACAGTAGCCTGTGTCCTAACCAGCAGGTTCCTCCAAGACACAGGAAAGGTAGTTAAACAAGGAGTGGGCTCAAAGAAAATCAGACCTGAGTTATCAAAGAAAAGATGAACAAATTAACACTTCCACACTCTCAAAAACCGAGAGTTTACAGACCACCCATCTCTTTCTTTCTCCAGGCTTAACATTGTCAGAAGAAGACAAGCTCAATAGTTCTGTTATTCTTTCACCTGTCATAGCATGCAGCAGGTAATGATGGTGACCTAATGGTATTATTGTGGGACTGTTCATCTAGAGTTTCTGGGGAGCCTGGGTTCAAATCCCACCAGGGCAGATGTAGAATTTGAGTTCAATAAAGCCTGGAATAAGGAACCTAGTGATGGCAATGAATCCTCTTCAGGTGAAACAAAGACATGCATGAAAATTCTCAGAGGCATGGCATCTAACCAGAACTGCATCAATAAACACATTGATTTAGACCTTATCTACCTTCCCTTGAAAAGAAGAACCAGAAATGCAATTACCCACCATGACCTATAAATAGAGAGGTGCGACACACCATGTGTGCTTCACCAGAAACCCTCACTGATGATGTCACCTAGTATGGTGACAAAATGTCTGAAAACAAACCTTCCAGCTCAGTGAGCTAACTTACAGACTTATTCATTGCTGATAGTCAGAAAAAAGCAACATCCTTATCTAGTCTGGCCTACATGTGACTCCAGACCCACAGTAATGTGATTCAGGTTTATAATATCATAGGTGAATAACCAAGATCCTTTCCCCAGAATAGGGCTTTTGTTTAAAGTGAGAGGGGGAAGATTTAAAAGGGACCGAAGGAGCATGAAGAGGGTGGTGTGTGTATGGAATGAGCTGCCAGAGGAAGTGTTGGAGGTTGAGACAATTACAGCCTTTAAAAGGCATCTGGATGGGTATATGAATAGGAAGGGTTTGGAGGGATATGGGCCAAGTGCTGGCAAATGGGACTGGATTAATTTAGGATATCTGGTCAACATGGACAAGTTAGACTGAAGGGTCTGTTTACCTGCTGTGCACTTTTATGACTCTCTGACCTCTGGGCAATGGGCAATAAATGCTGGCCTAGCCAGCGGCAGCCACATTCTGTGGATGAATAAAAAAAGTGTTCGGTGATGATTGGCGTACTGCATGAACTCTTGAGAGATTAATGCAGTCTTGATTGCTGAAACTCTCCAGGACACAGTGAATGCACCAGAATCTGTCCCAATCCTTGTGTGAAGATATTAGCGTACAAGAATGCATTATAATAGAGAAGAGCTTCACTCAAGGTTATTCAGTTTTCACGGCCAAAGTTTATGTAGATGCTTCTGCAGCAACTCTTAGCATTGGTGTACTGTGTCTCTTCCTTTAATTAAATCACCAGTAATTAGTTATAATTTATGATCTTTGATGGGTGAGGGAAGATGTATAAATCTGATGAAGCCTGATCCATTGTCTCATCTTCAACATCTTTATTATTGGTGGCCTGAGTCTTAAGACCCACACGTTGCAAAACAGGGCCACATGCCTGGGTTCACATTCAGATGGGATTTGTACAATAGACACTCGAGTCAGGCCTATCCACGTCATGATTTCAGCCTGAAACTCCCAGAAGGAGAAATCCAGTTAAAACAAAACTGCAATCTTTCGAAATGAAGATGGAGGTTGGACTGGAGATCCATGCTGGAATGCACGAGACTGGTCAGAGCAGTGTGTCTCATTCATCAGTTTGACTTGTTTCATAGAATTCTCACAGCGTGAAAGCAGGTCATTCGGCCTGTTGAGTCCACACTGACCCTCCGAAGACCATTCCGCCCACACCCATACCCCTACCCTATCCCTGTAACCCTGCATTTCCCGTGGCTTATCCACCTAGCCTGCACATCCCTGTACACCATGGAGCAATTTAGCATGGCTAATCCTGCTAACCTGCACATCGTTGGACTGTGGGAGGAAACTGGAGCACCCGGAGGAATCCCACGCAGACACGGGGAGAATGTGCAAAATCCACACAGAGAGTCACCGAGGGTGGAATCAAACCCGGGTCCCTGGTACTGTGAGGGAGCAGTGTCTGTTTTTGGGTCAGACCCATCTCCTGATTCGGGACTGTCTGATGACTGCTGATTCAGGCCTACAACTGATTTTCAGTTATTCAGGCCTACTTAGCCTCTCACCTAAAAAGGCCTAAGATGTTTATTTCCTGATTCAGGCCCACATAGGAGTTAGGTCTAATCTCACAGCCCTGCTTCTGAACCAGTGTGAAGCTTCTGATTTAGGCCTGAACCCTATTTAGACCTCACACTGACTCGAGGTCAAGAGCTGATTCTTGATCAATCCAGGCTGGGATGGATTTCACAGACTGAGCTGCCGTCACTGGAATTTTTCTCATGCAGTGTACAAGTGTGGATGGATCTGCATGTGAATTCCTTGGTCTTGTGTTTATGCTGTTGTTAGAGTGCAAATTTAAATCTGTTCTCTTATCGCACTGAATGAAAAATAAACTGAAGCTAGTCTCATGGTTATAATTTCAGATTATGAAGGGCATATTTTGGGAACACCATCACCTGCAAGTTCCCCTCCGAGTCACTCACCATCTTGACTTTGAATGTATCACTGTTCTCCACGTCACTGGGTCAAAATCCTGGAATGTCCTCTTTAACAGTATTGTGGGTCAACCCACAGCACATTGACCATAGCAGTTCAAGAAGGCAGCTCACCATCACATTCTTGAACCAACTGAGGATGGACAATAAATGTTATCCCAGCCAGTGATATCCACATAGAACATAGAACATGGAACAGTACAGCACAGTACAGGCCCTTTGGCCCTTGATGTTGTGCCAACCTTTTATCCTACTCTATGGTCAAATACACCTATGTTCCCAACATCCCACCAAGGTATGAATAAACATAACCCATGTTTTTCATTTCTTCAAAGGATCTCCATAATCCTTCTAATCTAATCATTTCTGAACTGTTTTCCTGATTTAACCATCCATCTGTTGATAGAGTCCTGCAGCATAGAAACAGACCCTTCGATCCAACCAGTCCATGCTGACCATAATCCCAAACCAAACTAGTCCCACCTGCCGGCCTTTGATCCATATCCCTCCGAACTTTCCTTACTCATAAAGATATCCAAATGTCTTTTGTGTGCTGTAATTGTACCGTATCCATCATTTCACCACAAAGTTCATTGCGCATGTAAGCCACCTTCTGTGAGAAAAAGTTACCCCTCATGTCTTTTTAAAAGCTGTCCCCCCTCCTCACATTAAAAATGTGCCCCCTATCTTGAAATCCCACTCCTTAGGGAAATGACAATTACCATTCACCTTATCCATGCCCCTCATGATTTTATAAACCTCCATAAGGTTACCCCTCAACCTCCTACGCTCCAGTGACGAAATCCCCTAGTCTATCTAGCATCTCCTTATAACTCAAACCCTCACACCCAACAACATTCTGGTCAATCTCTTCTGAACCCTCTCCAGCTTAATAACATCCTATGAGGCAGAGACGGAACTGAACACAGTACTCTAGAAGAGGCCTTGTAATATTAGGAGGAAATTTTCAATTGTATTACTAGGTTTAAAAAAATCTTTATTTCAAAGCTTTCCTTTCACTGATCAGGACACTTTGCAAGAATACCACTGTGAAGGGAATGTAACCATTCTATACAATATGAAAAGAGAGTGCAGATTATTTGATGAATGGACTCTCTTTGACAGAAGTGGTTGAATGTACCAGGTAGAAGACAGCTGACAGTTAACTGCCAGGGTTTGTTTAAATGTTGATAAGTTGACATTGATTGGTGTTGCCCTGAGAAATGGCTGCCATCTGTTCTGTTGCGTTAAGCAGAGTCCACTGTGCCAAAGGGCATCTCCTGTGAGATTCTATGATTCATTGCAAGCACCAGTTCTTTTAACCTGCAAAGACCAGGGTTGTGGGTATTAGTATTCAGAGCTTCTAGTCCAGCCGAGTGAACCACACTGTGACAATCTTTAACTGCTTGTCAGCGCATTTCTTACCGCACATGGGATTGCTAAACAATTGCTGTCCACTCAAGGAATCACGTCTAAGGTTGGACATTGAAGTTTGAGATTGGACTGTTATGAATGAATGGGTGGCCCGGCGGCTATCACTTTTATTCCCGAGAGGTCTACCTCACATTAGCGTGGGCACATAACGTTTGAGCAACAGTTGAACGTAGGTATGCAGCAGTAATACAAGCAATGTTTCTCACTGACAGGATGCTACCATCAAGCTCCTCTGCCCATGACACTGTTGATGTATGTGATATATGAATTTCAGTGCTAGTGTGATGCCAACTATGTAAGCCCAATGGGCTAAAGACTGGCAGATCATACCAAACAGCATGTCCCTTTTTGGCTGTTGGCAATAAGCAAGATGTTGTCTGCTCTCTTCCCACTGATTACATCTCCCGTCTGCCTCTCATCCATTCCTGAGTCTCCAACTCATCGAGTCCTTACCTTTTTTATACCCAAAGGTGTTGTCACATCCAACCAAGCAACTTTCCCACCATCAAAAACATGCTGACTTTTTTATTTGTAACATAGCCAATGGAACATTGACACACAAAACCCATCATGGACGATGCTAAAGCAATGAATGTGGGGGTGGGGGGGGGGGGAAACAGGTGGTTAGGGAGAGAGGGAACGAGGTAAGCCAAAATGGAGTTGGAGGGGGAAATAAAGCACTGTACCTCTCATGGTGCCCACCTCTCTATAAAGGCGTTGAGACCATTGATGGACACTGCGTGTTCTCTCTCCAAGGATATCCAGGCACGAATGTAACTGCGGAAGGGGGGGGAGGGGCAGGCAGTTGATGGAGATGATTCCCCCTCCCCAGCCTGCTGTATATAGCCAGCCTGGCCAGGAACAGACCCACGATGAGGCCCTTCCGATCTGCCCATACCCGTCCGCACTAGGTGCCCAAAGATTAGGAGTGTGGGTCTGAAAAATCCTTTTTTTAGCATCTTGTCCGAGAATCCAATACAGCTGACTTCACATTGAGGTACTGGTCTGGAGAACCTTGGACTGCAGGGTGTCTGCTCACACTCTTAGCCCATGGAACTGATTGCTTCATATCACTCAGGAAGGCTCCTCATGGAAGGTAACACTTAACACTCCTTATTTACATGCAGACAGTGAGTAACTTCTCACATACTGAAAATATCTCACTGCACATGCTTGTTTTAGACTGGAGGCCTCTCTCTTACTGAGTGCCTTGATCAGATATATCAGGGTTTCCAGAATCACAGATCAGTTGTGGTGCCAAAGGAGACCATTAGAACATAGGAGCTAGGAGGTGGAGTAGGCCATTCAGCCCACCGAGCCTGCTCCGCCATTCAATAAGATCATGGCTGGTCTTCTCATGGGCTCAGCTCCACTTATCCACCCTCTGACTCTAACCTTTAATTCCTTTACTGTTCAAAAATCTATCTATTTTTGCCTTAAAACCATCCAACAAGGCAGTCTCAAACTGCTTCACTGGGCAGGGACTTCCAACCCCCTGGGTGAAGAGGTTCCTCCTCAACTCCATCCTAAACCTGCTCCCCGTTATTTGGAGGCGATGCCCCTCATTCTAGTTTCACCCACCAGTGTAAACAACCTCCCTGCTTCCATTTTAGCTATTCCTCTCATAGTTTAAATGTTACTGTAAGACACCCCTTCATTCTTCCAAATTCCATTGGGTATAATTCCAGTCTACTCAAACTCTGCTCATAAACTAACCCCCTCGACTCTGGAATCAACCTATTGAACCTCCTCTGCACCCCCTCTGGTGCCAGTACATCCTTTCTCAAGTCAATTTTCACTTGCAGTTGACATTCGTACTCTCAGTTCAGGGCGAAGGTGGGTCAAGGCTACAGACAGGAAGCACAGGGACATTGTACTTGGGCATGGTAGCATATTGGCATCTCTCTCTGCCTGAGAGAAACCAGCGATTTTACAGCTTGAGGGGCACAAATCTTCAAAACTGCACACAGTACTCCAGGTGTGGCCTCACCAGCACTCTATATAGCTGCAGCATACCCACCCTGTTTTTAAACTCCATCCCTCTAGCAATATTTGTCTGCTCAATTACCTGTTGCACTTGCAAACCAACGTTTTGTCTCTTGAATGACCACTTTGAGTTTGAGCCACTGTCCTGCATTCTGCAGTAACCCAGCACCTTGCTCCTATTCAGTCATCTCGCAATGCCATCTTGAATGCCTTAACAAGACCAGCTTCTACCACATGTCCAGACTTCCACATGAACCTCGCGATACCAGACTCTTGGAGCTCCCTTCTGTTTTTTCTTTGTCCCTTCCCCCTCCCTCCAGCTCCCTTGCTCTTCCCATTACCAGTGTCATCTCCACCTTGAAGTTCTCCCTATCCTTTACTAGCCTCTCAGCATGCGACAATACTTCGTTTTCAGTGGGTGCTCCATCATCTTTTTTGCACTTTGTCGAAGGTGTAACCTTAGTAGGACTAGCATTACACAATGCACTGGAGTGCATTAAGTTCAAACAAAATGCAGGTTGATACTTATAGTGTTCCGTTTTGGAAAGGTTGCTGAGCATACCTTGAGATTTCAGGCAGATCAATAAGCCATTAATGGGTGACATTGAGATGGTAGGGGTGATCCCTCAGGCTGCTCTGCTGGTCAAGGCAGAGATTAACTCAGGCCGGAGAGATCCCAAGGTCAATTTTCACTTGCAGTTGACATTCGTACTCTCAGTTCAGGGCGAAGGTGGGTCAAGGCTACAGACAGGAAGCACAGGGACATTGTACTTCGGCATGGTACCATATTGGCATCTCTCTCTGACTGAGAGAAACCAGCGATTTTACAGCTTGAGGGGCACAAATCTTCAAGAAGGAGCCCTCCATGATGTGCCAAAGCAAACCTGGAGATCCAACTGGCTCCATACAGCTATTAGCTTTACAGTCAGGGACAGAGGGTGATGGTGAAGGGTTGTTTTTCAGAGGCCTGTCACCAGCAATGTGCCACAGGGGTCAGCACTGGGTCCACTGTTGTTTGTCATCTATATAAATGATTTGGATGAGAATATAAGAGCTATGGTTAGGAACTTTGCAGATGACACCAACATTGGTGGTAGAGTGTAGAGTGAAGAAGGTTATCTAAGATTACAAAGAGATCTTGATCAATTGGGTCAATGGGCTGAGGAGTGGCAGATGGAATTTTATTTGGATAAATGAGAGGTATTGTGTTTTGGTAAAATAAACAAGGACAGGATTTATGTAAATTAATGGTAGAGCCCTGGGTAACCAAGAAGGTTAGGCACATAATTCTTTGATATTTGCGTCACTTGTAGACAGTGGGGTTAAGGAGGTGTTTAACATGCTTGCCTTCATTGCTCAGACCTTTGAGTGTCGGAGTTGTGACGTCATGTTGAGATTGTACAGGACATTGGTGAGGCCTCTTCTGGAGGACTGTGTCCAGGTCTGATCGCCCTGTCACAGGAAGGATATTGTTAAACTGGAGAGGGTTAAGAAAAGATTTACCAGAATATTGTCAAGAATGGAGAGTTCAGACATTAAAAATGGACTGGATAGGCTGGGACATTTTCCAATGGAGAGTAGGAGGTTGAGGGGTGACCTTATGGAAGTTTATAAAATCATGAGGGGCATTGATAAGGTGAATGGCAAGGGCCTTTTCCCTAGCATGGTATGTTCAAAACTAGTGGGTGTGTTTTTAAGGTGAGAGGAGAAAGATTTGAAAAGGACACGACGGGCAATTCTTTTTTATACAGAGAGTGGCTTGCAGATGGGATGAGCTTCCAGAGGAAGTGATGGATATGGGTACAGTTACAACATTTGAAAGACGTGTGGATAAAATGGACAAACGTCTTTGGATAAGTTCATGAATACGAAAGCTTGGGAGGGCCAGGTGCAGGCCGGTGGGACTAGTTCAGCTTGGGAGCATGGTCAACATGGACCAAACGGCCTGTTTCCATGCTGTATGGCTCTATGAGTCTATAACTGAGTAACCAGCTCTCCTATCCCACGGGGAGGATGGGAATTAGGAATTAGTATGAACCCTAATGGACTCCAAACGTTCACTCACACAGGCTGCCAGACAATGCTGGAGGGTCATAGATAGGGTACAAGGAAGAAACCACTTCCCTTGTTGGAGAGATTGATGACATAGATTTAACAGAAGGAACTGAGGCTTTGAGGCCGTGTTTTTGGCAGTTTTGGGAAAACACTTTCACCCAGAAGGTGGTGGGAATCTGGAACCTGAAAGGGTGATAGAGACAAAATATCATATTTTGATGTGCAATGCCAAGGTATACAAGGAACTGGGCAAAGTGCTGAAAAATGGATAGCTAGAATAGCTAGGATGATTGTTTTGGATTGCTGTGGACTCGATGGGCTGAAGGGCCTTTTTTCTGTCCTGTATACATCCTTGATTCTATCTATGACACGAACAGCTCAAATCAGAGCCAGTTTACAAATCTCGACAGATTCCCCAGAAAGGGAGCAAAATCAATTAGTTACTCCCAATAAACAATTCAGCTTCATTAAGCTGACACAGTGTCCAGAATTTCAAGGAAGACAAACTCAAAGACTTAGCAATGACAGTTAAATTAGGGATGATATCCAGCCTAGAAACTGCCCCTTGTCAAAGAATAGAAGAACATAAGAACTGGGAGTAGGAGTAGGCCATCCGGCCCTTAGAGCCTGCTGCACCATTCAATAAGACCATGACTGGTCCTCTCGTGGACTTAGCTCCACTTACCCGTCCTCTGACCCTAACCCTTTATTCCTTTACTGTTCAAAAGTCTATCTATTTTTGCCTTAAAAACATTTAACCAGGGCAGCCTCAACTGCTTCACTGGGCAGGGATTTCCACAGATTCACAACCATCTGGGTGAAGACATTCCTCCTCAACTCAGTCCTAAACCTGCTCCCCCCCACTTACTTTGAGACGATGCCCCTCGTTCTAGTTTCACCCACCAGTGGAAACACCCTCCCTGCTTCTATCTTATCTAATCCCTTTGTAATTTTAGATGGTTCTATCAGATCCCACCTCATTCTTCTAAATTCCAATGAGTTTAGCCCCAGTCCACTCAATCTGTCCTCTTAAACCAACCCTCTCAATTCTGGAACCTTCTCTGCACCCCCTCCAGTGCGAGTACATCCTTGGATAAGAATGGTATAGGGAAAGGATATATCTTTCAGGGAGATCGTAGAATCCCTACAGTGTGGAAAGAGGCCATTTGGCCTAACAAGTTCACACCAACCTTCTGAATAGTAACCCACCCAGACCCATTCCCCGTTTACCCCTGACTAATGCACCTAACCGACACATCCCTGGACACTATGGGGTGATTAGGCCTTGCCAATTCACCTAAGCTGCACATCTTTGGACTGTGGGAGGAAACCAGAGCACCCAGTGTAAACCCATGCAGACACGGGGAGAATGTTCAAACTCCACACAGACAGTCACCCGAGGCGGGAATCGAACTTGGGTCCCTGGTGCTGTGAGGCAACAGTGCTAACCACTGAACCACTCTACCACCCAAATGTTGAAGGGCTCAGTGCTGCGACCTCTGCTGATCACAGCATACATTAACAATTCGGCTGAAGGAATTGAATGAAATATCTGCAAATTTGTAAATGACACTAAGCTGGGTGGCAGTGTGTGCTGTGAGGAGGATACTAAGAGACTGCAGGCTGACTTGGACAGATTGGCTGAGTGGGCAGATACTTGGGAAGTGCAATATAATGTGGATAAATGGGAGGCTAACCACTTTGGTCACAAAAAAAACAGAGAGACAGGTTATTATCTGAATAGTGGCAGTTTAGGAAGTGGTGAGGTGCAACGAGACCTTGGTGTCATGGTGGAACAGTCACCGACAGTTGGCATGATGCAGGTGCAGCAGGCAGAGAGGAAAGTTAATGGCATGCTTACCTTCAGAGCTAAAGGTAGGTGCAGACCATATATGTTTCCCTGCTGTTGGTTCCCCTCACCACCTTCCACAGACCGAATCAAATGGTTAAGTCCTTTTGAACACAACCAGGTTGATTGGTAGTGTTGCTGAGATTCACTTGGCGATGGGCATTGAAATCTCCCACCCAGAGACCATATGGAGAATTTTTTTTTACAACAATTGCTTCATGTTTTCATCATTGGATCCTTAACTCCAGATTCTTAGTGAACTCAAATTTCACTATCTGCCTGGTAGGATTTGAATCCTGGTCCCCAGATTAACCTGAATTAACAGTCTAGTGATAATACAATTAAGCCAATGCTTTCTTACAAATGTCTGAAATAGGAGCAGGAATGGGCTGTGTGGCATTCATCATAATGGTGGCTGATCTGACTCTATTTCGATTTCCACATTCCCATCTGCACCGCTCCCCCCCCCCCCCCCCCCCCCCCCACCGCCACCCCAATATGCTTGAATTCCTCTACTGAAAGAATTGACCTCTCTCCACCTTAAAAACATTCAACCACCCTACTTCCATTGCCCTCTGAGAGTTAGGAGGACTCACAACTGCCATCTCTGTCCTGAAAGGGTTATTACCTATCTCTGGGCTCACCATGTCAGAAATCACTCTTTCCACGGTCTGCCTTGTCTCGACCATTCAGGATCGTATAAACTTTCATGAAGTCAGTCCTTACTCTTCTAAACTAGATCATACTTTTTTTATATCCCTCCTCCCTTCAAGGAGTTCAAGATCCATCACTCAAGGATATGGGTCAAGGGCAGGAAATTGGGGTTAGAGCCAATGGTATGTGGGGATTGTAATGAGGTCAGCCAGGTGGACCTCATAGAATGTGAGTTCCCTGATTAGGGCTGTGAATCTAGTCCTATCAGGGAGCCCTGGCTGACAGATAAAAACAGGAGGGTCGGGGGTTCTGTTCACTCTGACACCTGGCTCTGAGTTAGCTCGGTCAGTGTCGTGTACTATGTATGTGTAAATAAAGGGTGACTGGGTGACAGGATACTGGCCTCTGTGGAGTTATTTCATTGTAGTTATTGTCAGTGCAGACTGGATGGGCCAAAGGGCCTTTTTTGGTGCTGGATGAATCTATGGCCTAGCCTATTCTCACATTTGTTCACTGAGTGCAATAGGAACACACACAAGACCTTTCTCTTTCCCTGGTCTGTGGTGGGGACCATAGCCCTTGTCTCCATTAACTACATGCTGACTGGGTGTGATTTGATTTGATTTGATTTATTGCTGTGACATGAATCTAAGTACAGTGAAAAGTTTTGTTTGGCATGCAGTACAGACAGACCCTAACATTCAAGGACATATGGATCATAGGGTGACTGAACAGAGTAAGGCACGCAAGGTTATAGCTGCACAGGGGGCACACTAAAGCAAGATCAACATTAGATTTGAAATTTGACAGCTCTATTCCTGATGAAAGGCTTACGCCCGAAATGTCGACTTTCCTGCTCCTCAGATGCCGCCTGACCTGAACAATAGAACAATACAGCACTGAACAGGCCCTTCAGCCTCAACCTGCTGTGCTTTTCCAGCGCCACACTCTCGACTCTGATCTCCAGCATCTGTAGTCCTCACTTTCTCCTCGGTCTATTCAGCAGTCTAATAACAACAGGGAAGAAGCTGCTCTTAAACCTGTTGGTCAGTATATTTCAACCTTTGTATCTTCTGCCTGACGGAAGAGGTTGGAAGACGTTATAACCAGGGTGGGAAGGGTCTTCGATGATGATGGCCTTCTGTCTGCAGCAATGAGAAACGTAGATGGAGTCAATGGTTGGCTTGTGGGATGGACTGGGCTGTGTTCGCAACTCTCTGTAGTCTCTTACAGTCCTGGTCAGAGCAATTGCCCTGAACCAAGCCATGATGCATCCAGATAGAATGCTTTCTATGGTGCATCTATAAAAGCGTGGTGTATTTGGAAGTAAGAGCTACAGGATTTCACAGGGGTTGTGTGGATTTTACTGCTTTGGCATCAATCCTTTGTCAATTAGATGCAGTTAGCCTGAGGGCTATATCGCACACAAACACAACAGGTGGAAACTCACTTGGAAGCCCTGGGCCTGGCTTGAAATCAGGCCTGCAGCCTCCAGTGTCAGGAAGTGTAGGGGGTTGGATGATCGTAGCTGCAGCATTAGAAGATTAATGCTGTATCTGTTCTTTGTTCCATATGCAGAGTAACCTCGATTATCCGAGGAACACAGGCAGGAAGTATTTTGTTCAGTTAATCGAATTCCGGAAAATCGAAACCAGATAACATAGTTTAGCCAAACATTGGGACCTTGCGATCTTGCCAGATAATCCGATATTCGGATGATCAAATGCTGGAAAATCGAGGTTCCTCTGTGCGTGTTTTATTTGAAAACCAGGAAGTAAACCAGCAGTAAAACTGGCACATGAAAAATACTGGTCCAACATTTGGTATGCTTTCCTTTATTGGTCAGAGCATTGAGTACAGGAGTTGGGAGGTCATGTTGCAGCTGTACAGGACATTGGTTAGGCCACTTGGAATATTATGTGCAATTCTGGTCTCCTTCCTACCGGAAAGCTGTTGTGAAACTTGAAAGGGTTCAGAAAAGATTTACAAGGATGTTGCCAGGATTGGAGGGTTTGAGCTACAGGGAGAGGTTGAACAGGCTGGGGCTGTTTTCCCTGGAGCGCCGGAGGCTGAGGGGTGACCCTATAGAGATTTTTAAAATCATGTGGGGCATGGATAGGATAAATAGACAAAGTCTTTTCTCTGGGATGGGAGAGTCCAGAACTAGAAGATATAGGTTTAGGGTGAGAGGGGACAGATATAAAAGAGACCTAAGGGGCAACTTTTCAGAGTGGGTGATGCGTGTATGGAATGAGCTGCCAGAAGACGTTGTGGAGGCTGGTGCAATTACAATACTTAAAAGGCATCTGGATTGGTATATGAATAGGAAGGATTTGGAGAGATATGGGCCGGGTGCTTGCAATTGGGACGAGATTGGGTTGGGATATTGGGCGGCATGGATGAGTTGGACTGAAGGGTCTGTTTCCAAGCTGAATATCTCTATGACTTTATGACTCTAACTCATCTGTCACAGTTCAATATGACACGTACTATTGACCAGTAAGTTTAGGGTTTTAAAAATTCATCCAGGGGATACAGACATTGCTGGCTGGATCAGCATTTTATTACCCATCCCTAGTTGCCCCTTGAGAAGGCAGGGGTGAGCTGTCTTCCTGAACTGCTGCAGTCCATATACTGTAGGTTGACCCACAATGCCCTTTGGCAGGGAATTCCAAGATTTTGACCCAGCAACAGTGAAGGAATGGCGATAAATTTCCAGGTCAAGATGCTGGATGACTTAGAGGGGAACTTGCTAGGGGGTGGTGTTCCCCATGTATCTGCTACCCTTGTCCTTCTAGATGGAAGTGGTCATGGGTTTGAAAGGTGCTGGTGAATTTCTGTAGTGCATCTTTTAGGTAGCACACACTGCTGCTACTGAGCATCAGTGGTGGAGGGAGTGGATGTTTGTGGATGTGGTGCCAATGAAATGGGCTGCTTTGTCTTGGATGGTGTCAAGTTTCTTGAGTGTCATTGAAGCTGCACCCATCCAGGCAAGTGGGGAGTATTTCATCACACTCCTGACTTGTGCCTTGTAGATGGTGAACAGACTTTGGGGAGTCAGGTAATGAGTTACTCACTTCAGGATTCCTGGCCTCTGACCTGCTCTTGTAGCCACTGTGTTTATATAGTGAATTCAGTTAAGTTTCTGACAGTGATGGATGCAGTGATGGTAATCCCACTGAACGTCAAGAGTTGGTGGTTAGATTCTCTCTTGGTGGAGATCATCTTTGCCTGAGACTGGTGATTATTACTTGCAACTTATCAACCTCAGCCTGAAACTTGTCCAGGTCTTGCTGCATTTGGTCATAGACTACCTTAGTTCTAAGGTTAAAAATCACACAACACCAGGCTATAGTCCAACAGGTTTAATTGGAAGAACACTAGCTTTCGGAGCGACGCTCCTTCATCAGGTGATATCACCTGGTGAAGGAGCGTTGCTCCGAAAGCTAGTGTGCTCCCAATTAAACCTGTTGGACTATAACCTGGTGTTGTGTGACTTTTAACTTTGTACACCCCAGTCCAACACCGGCATCTCCAAATCATTACTTCTAAGGAGTCTCGAAAGGTGCTGAATATTGGTTATTGGTAAAAGGTTGGCATGGTGCCTCAGTGGTTAGCACTGCTGCCACATCATGTCAGGGACCTGGGTTCGATTCCAACCTTGGGCGACTGTCTGTGTGGAGTTTACACATTCTCCCTGTGTCTGCGTGGGTTTCCTTCAGGTGCTCTGGTTTCCTCCCACACTCCGAAAATGTACAGGTTAGGTGGATTGGTCATGCTAAATTGCCCATAGTGTTCAGCGACGTGCAGGCTAGATGGGTTAGCCATAGGAAATGCCAGGTTACAGAGGAAAGGGTGGGATCTGGGTGGAACATATTTTGGATTGTCCAGGGCCAAATGGCCTGCTTCAACACAGTAGTGATTCTGTGAAGCTTTGACCACAGGCTACATACACAATCCAGACTCGAAGCATCAATGCACTGAGTACTGAGTTCCAACGAAGAATTATACTTGACTCACAAACCTAACTCTGTTTCTCTCTGTACTGATACGACCAGACCTGCTGTGTTCCTCCAGCACTCTTTGGTTTTTAGTTCACATTTCCAGGGTCTTTCATACTTTTTGTTTGTCCTTCTAAGGAGTGCTAAAGCGTCCGAGGTATGAGATATGGAACTGAAGCATTCCTGCTCTGTCACGTGGAGCTGGACGGTACTATGTAATGAAGTGAATTTGAGTGTGTCGCTAACACTCCATCCTTATCCAACAGTCAGCAGCACAACTTGATGAATTATTCATTTATAGATTTGCCCCGCAGACCGAGCGGACATTTATTGTGTGAGGATTAAGTGTGATCTCTCATCACTGTCTGCTGGTGACATCTGCCCGAAAGCATCCTGATTTATCAAAGTTGCTGGATAGAGAGAAGTCCTTTCTTAAGTAACACAAAATTGAATGTTATATGAAGAGAAGAGATAAATTTTAGAATGTTACATTGGCATAACCTAACCTAGTAAATTTGCGAATAACACTAAGGTTGGTGAAGTTGTGGATAGTGCTGAAGGATGTTGCAGGTTACAGAGCTGGGCTGCAGAGGTGGAAAATGGAGTTTAATGAGAAAAAGTATGAGGTGATTCACTTTGGAAGGAGCAACAGGAATGCAGAGGACTGAGCTAATGGTAAGATTTCTGGCAGTGTAGATGAGCAGAGGGATCTCGGTGTCCATGTACACAGATCCCTGAAAGTTGCCACCTGGGTTGATAGGATTGTTAAGAAGGCACACAGTGTGTTAGCATTTATTGGTAGAGGGATTGGGTTTTGGAGCCACGAGGTCATGCTGCAGCTGTACAAAACCCTGGTGTGGCCGCACTTGGAGTATTGTGTACAGTTCTGGTCACCGCATTACAGGGAGGATGTGGCAGATTTGGAAAGGGTTCAGAGGAGATTTACAAGGATGTTACCTGGTATGGAGGGAAGGTCTGATGAAGAAAGGCTGAGGGCCTTGATGCTGTTTTCGTTAGAGAGAAGAAGGTTGAGAAGTGGCTTAATTGAGACATATAAAATAATCAGAGGGTTAGATAGGGTGTACAGTGAGAGCCTTTTTCCTCGGATAGTGATGGCTAGCACGAGGGGCCATAGCTTTAAACTGAGGGGTGATAGATGTAGGACAAATGACTGAGGTAGTTTCTTTACTCAGAGAGTAGTAAGGGTAGGGAATGCCCTGCCTGCAACAGGAGAAGACTCATCAATTTTAGGGGCATTTAAATGGACATTGGATAAACATATGGATGATAATGGGATAGTGCAGGTAAGATGGGCTTCAGATTGGTTTCACCGGTCAGCTCAGCATCAAGGGCCGAAGGGCCTGTACTGTGCTGTAATGTTCTATATCCTACGTTCTAATCCAGTGAACAACTGCACTCAATCCTCATGCCATCATCTTGACTCCCCCTCCAGCATATGCATTACCACAGGAGAGTGACTACAACAACAACTTGCATTTATATAGTGCCACCCAGTGGAACAAAGCATCCCAAGGTGCTTCACAGGAATGTAATCGGTGTCTATTTGAAGCCAGGCCACGTTTGGCCATGCAGTTCATAGGCTGGTGAACTAAGGAGCGCCTGAAAGGAAAATAAAAGAGGGCTAAAGAGGTTTAAGGAGGTGCTTACAGACCAGAAGACAATGGTGGAACAAAGAGCACGATGGGTTAACAGGACAGGTACAGTTTGTGAGTAACAAAAAGCCAGACCGCTTGAGAAGTCAGAATTTGGGAGAGCGGATTTGAGTGACGTGTTGGGCCTTCGGGTTGAGAGCTTCCTGCAACTGCTCCGAATGTTGTGCTGCTCTCCCTGTCACCTTGCCAGGCTGTCCTTCAGATCCCCGAAGTTTCCCTTCACTGGTTCAGTTCCCGCTCTGTTAAGCAAGAACAACGATTGAGACCCAAAGGCGTCCTCAGAGACCTCGCCACTGCTTTCCATTTTAATTAAAGGACAGAGTGTGACTGGTCCCAGTGGTCACCCCATATTGGGAACTCGCCAAATGATTACATGAAAGTTAAAAGTAACCACCCCTTCGCTGCTATCCTTGATGTAGGGGTCCCGACTCAATTCTCCTTTCATCTCAGGAGACACAAAACCAAAACTTGCTCAGGCTATGTCACCTTTGAATACTCTTCCCACGCCCATTATTAATTTTTAAAATGATGTCCTGCTCAACAGTTTACAGCAGTCGCTGTCCTTCCCTCGTCTCTCTTACACACCGATAACCCCGGGGACATGATTCTATAAGCAGAGGGTGATTTTCATTGCTTCGTTGAGGTAGTAGATCTTGCCGGCAAGATTGTCACACCGATGATTTTTATTTGCATGTCTGGGGAGGGAGTGATGGGGAGGTCCATGATCCATTCAACAAAGCAGTGTGGGTGCAGCAAAGACACATTGGTCCACCTTAAACAATGTACAACAGGAGGCCATTTGGCCCTTCGAGGCTGCTCCTCCATTCAATAAAATCACAGCTCATCAGATTTTAGCCTCAACTCTTCAGATCTCTGTTTCCCCCAATAATCTTTCATCCCTTTGGTCATCAAGAGTCTACTGCAACCTGAAAAATACTTAGAGGTGAACAACTGTGCTCAACCCTCAGCTTATCGGAAGATTCACCTTGACTCCTCCTCCACCATCCGCAATGCTGCAGGAGGCTGATTACAACAACAACTTGCATTTACATGGTGCTACTTAATGGAATGGAATGCGTCCCTCATCCACTGTTTTTTTATAGACACACAGCGCGGAAACAGACCCTTCGGTCCAACCAGTCCACACTGAACGTAAGCCCGAATCAAACTAGTCCCACTTGCCTTGTCCTGGATCATATCCTTTCAAACCTTCCCTATTCCTGTACATATCTAAGTCCATTTTAAATGTTGTAACTGTATCGCATCCACTACTTCCTCTGACAGTTCATTCCATAAGCGAACCACCACTGTGTAAAAAAAGTTGCGTCTCATGCATTTTCTAAATCTCTCTCCTCTCACCTTAAAAATGTGCCAGGCGAAAGTGAGGCCTGCAGATGCTGGAGATTTCAGAGTCGAGAGCGTGGGGCTGGAAAAGCACAGCAGGTCAGGCGGCATCTGAGGAGCAGGGGAATCAACGTTTCGGGCAAAAGCCCATCATCGGGTCTTGAAATCCCCACCAACCCCTGGTGAAAAGACACCTGCCATTCATTTTATCCAAACCCCTCATGATTTTATAAATCTCTGTAAGGTGACCCCCTCAACCTCCTACGCTCCAACGAAAAAAGTCTCAGCCTTTCCAGCCTCTCCTCAGAATTCAAATCTTCCATCCTGGCAACATCCTGATAAATCTCTTCTGAATCCTCTCCAGCTTAATAACCTCCTTCCTATAACACAACTGGACACAGTACTCCAGAATAGGCCTCACCAGTGTCCTATACAACTTCAACATGACTTCCCAACTCCTGTATTCAAAGGTCTTTTGAGGGAGGGAATTCCAAAGATTCACAATTCCCTGAAAGAAATAAGCATTTTCTCATTTCTGCTTGGAATGGACACCCCTTATTTTGAAACAGTGACCTCTACTTCTCGATTCTCCCACAAGAGAAAACATCCTTCCCACATCCACCTGGTCAAATCCCCTCACGATATTGTCTGTTTCAATTAAGTTGACAGGGCGTTGAAGGAGGCTTTGTCATGCTTGCTGTCATCATTCAGAGCATTCAGTACAGGAGTCGGGAAGTCTCGTTGTAAAAGTACAAGACGTTAATAAGGCCATTTTTGGAGTGGGGCGTGCGGTTCCAGTTACCCCAGCCTACTACAGAAAGGATGTTATTAAACCCAGAAAGGGTGTGATGAAGATTAGATTAGATTACTTACAGTGTGGAAACAGGCCCTTCGACCCAACAAGTCCACACCGCCCCGCCGAAGTGCAACACACCCATACCCCTACATTTACCCCTTACCTAACACTACGGGCAATTTTAGCATGGCCAATTCACCTGACCTGCACATCTTTGGGACTGTGGGAGGAAACCGGAGCACCCGGAGGAAACCCACACAGACATAGGGAGGACGTGCAAACTCCACACAGAGAGTCGCCTGAGGCGGGAATTGAACCCGGGTCTCTGGCGCTGTGAGGCAGCAGTGCTAACCACGGTGCCGCCCATAATTAGCTAGGATGCTACCTGGACTGGAGGGTTTGAGTTATAAGGAGAGGTTGGATAGGCTGGGACTTTTTCTTTCCTGGAGCATAGGAGACTGAGGGATGACCTTATAGAGGTCTATAAAGTCATGGGGGATGGGGGTGGGTTAAGATAAGGCAGATAGCCGACAGCTTTTCCCCAGGGTAGGGGAGTCTGAAACTAGAGGGCATTGGTTTAAGGTGAGAGGGGAGAGATACATAAGGGTGCAGAGGGGCAATGAGGTGGCATGGTGGCTCAGTGGTTACCACTGCTGCCTCACAGCGCCAGGGACCAGGCTTTGATTCCGGCCTCGTGCAACTATCCGTGTGGAGTTTGTACAGTCTCCCTGTGTCTGCGTGGGTTTCCTCCGGGGGCTCCGGTTTCCTCCCACAGTCCAAAGATGTGCGGGTCAGGTGAATTGGCCACGCTAAATTGCCCATAGCATTAGGTGCATTAATCAGAGGGAAATCAGTCTTGGAGAGTTGGTGTGGACTGGTTGGGCCGAAGAGCCTGTTTCCACACTGTAGGGAATCTAACCCAATCTAATTTAACTGTTTTGACACAGAGAGTAATGAGTATGTGCAACGGGCTGCCAGAGGGAGTGGTGGAGGTGAGTACAGTTTGGTTTTTAAGAAACATTTGGATAGGTAGATGGATGGGATAGGTTTGGAGGGATATGGACACAGGCAAATGGGACTAACTTAATTGTGAAAACTGGGTGGCAAGGGCAAGTTGGGCCGAAGGGCCTGTTCCATGCTGTGGACCTCTATGACTGTATGACTCCAAGTCACCTCTGACCTTTCTATACTCCAGGCTGAGCCTTTCTTCATGACCGAATCTTGCTCCATCATGTTATGATTCATGTCTGGGGTGGATGGCATTTGAACCCTCCTGGCCCATAGGTAAGGACAGTACCACTACACCTCAAGGCAACATTTGAAAATGGGACCCCAACATGAGCAAAACATTCAGACCACATTTTCTGGACTGAAAACGTTGACTCCGTTTCTCTCTCCACAGATGTTGCCAGACCTGCTGAGCTTCTCCAGTAATTTCTGTGTTTGGTTCAGATCCAAACAAATCTGCAATTTGTTGTTTCATTTTACTGTTTTCGAACGTTTCTTCTCCCAAACAGAATCTGACATCTGACTCATCTTGTATTCTTCAAAATGGCTGACTGACATGTTCAGCTCCAATTATGTGTGGAAAATTTATTTGAGATAAATGGGAGGTTCTGACTTGAGTCCTAGGCAGGGCAAGCCTAGTGCACATCATAGCCTTTTGAGATTGAGGGGTTCTGAAAATGACCAGGGAGAGTGAAGTTTAGACATTTAAGGATTGCTAAGTTCCATTTTCAAATGTACGGGAGCAGGCACTGAAGAGAGACCCCTGTGGGACCCCCAATTTGACACAGACTTCAGTCACATAAACATTCCTCGAACGTCAGTTAATCCTGGATTCAAAGCTCTTTGGATCCCATCAGGGCTCTTACCTTCACTATAAAGCTCCCATGGGGGATCTTAACAAGAGCCTTGCTGAAGTTCAAATAGACTACACTGAACGCCATGCCCTCATTTACACACCTGGTTACCTCTTTGACAAATTCAACCGAGTTGGTCAGACCTGATATCCCCTTAACCAAACCACGCTGATTGGTCTTGATTAAACCCTCCCTCTCCAAACGCAGACAAATTCTGGCCATCCAGAATTGCTTCCATTAGTTTTCCCACCCCCAAGATGAGACTGACACTCTCTGTGCTTGCTTCAGATTTCCAACACTCGCAGGATTTTGCTTTTATCAAAGTGAGGATGGCTCAAAACATGTGGTGATGGCATGGGTCTCCTCTTGGGAATATCCATGAGGAGCAGTAGCAGTAGCCCCTGACACGTAAGCAGCCTCACTCAGTTGATCACAGACTAAATTCCGGATAACGTAAAGGGGAATTGTCAAGGTTGAGAATGGAGGTGGGGTCAGCGTGTGGACAGGAAGGCGTCACAGGAAGGCAAGTTCCCAGTGTGAACTGGAGGCAAGTCCCTGGACTGGAGGCCTTTGTGGGTAGGTGAGGTCCCTTGTGGACTTGAGGTGAGACCTTGAGTTTCAAAGCCTGGTGCAGTCTAGAGACTAGGCCCAGTGCGTCTGGGGGCCAGGCCCGGTGCGGTCTGGAGGCGAGGCCCAATGTGGTCTGGGGGCTAGGCCCGGTGTGGTCTGGAGACTAAGCCTGGTGTGCTCTGGAGGCGAGACCTGGTTTTGTCTGGAGACCAGGCCCAGTGTGGTCTGGAGACTAGGCCCAGTGTGTCTGGGGGCTAGGCCCGGTGTGGTCTGGAGACCAGGCCCAGTGTGGTCTGGAGACTAGACACAGGGTGAATTGGAAGTTCAGACAGGAGCGGTCTGGAGGATAGGCCCAGTGAGGTCAGGAGGCTAGGCCTGGTATGGGCTGGAGATTGGGCCCGGTGTGGTCTGGAGACGAGGCCCGGTGTGGTCTGAAAGCTAGGCCCGGTGTGGTCTGGAGGCTAGGCCCAGTAAGGTCTGGAGACTAGGCCCAGTATGGTCTGGAGACTAGGCCCCATGTGGGCTGGAGACTAAGTCCAGAGTAAAGTGGAGGCTCAGCTCGGTGCGGTTTGGAGGGTAGGCCAAGTGTGGTCTGGAGACGAGATGCTAGCGCGGACTGAGGATGGAAGGACTACAAATTGTGCACTTGTTTTATTCTTTGTATTTTACCTTTTTATTCTTACGCTAGACTTTATTATTTTTCTATTTTATGCCAAATACTAAAGTGTCTGTGACTAGGTATCTTGTACCCAAGATGGGGCCGTAATGTGGCAATGTGTGAACGTTTCACTGTCCCCGTTCGAATACATGGGACCATAAAGCTAATTCAAATCAATTCAATTCAAATTTCACTGCAGTCGCTTTCTCAAATGCATTCTCCCCTCAGGACACAGTGGTGCCAACATTATACGTACAAGCATGAGGTCCCCGAATTCTTTCGCTCTTCAGTGCAATTTGTTGAAGGTAGGGACACGCTACATCAGTGGACACTTCTCTTTGTCCTGACCTCTCGCAACATGTCAGAGCAGATTTTCCAATCTCCCCCCCTCCCACACCCGACCCCATTCCCGGGGGAAATAAGTCTTTGATGAAACAGAATTGGCCGGAAGAATTTTTTAAACATTAGCCCCATCCGTTGTCTCCGTGAGAGCAAATCCATAAGCTGCTTGAGTTTATCCATTGGCAGGAATTTCCCAACTAAAAGGTGTCTCTTTGCTTACAGAGGAAAAGAATAAGTCATCGGTGTTTCGTTTCATGTAACATGGTCCGATTTGCTGGGAGTATATGTTGTAGCGCTGACACCCGACTTACTGGGTATGAGGTGAGTGAATTATCATGTGCAGTGACTTGCTCCCTGTGTTCTTACCTGCTTCGCTGAATGCTAAGGCAGCTGAGGTGCGACTGTCTCACTGCTGTTGAGGCTCCCTGAGACTGTAAGCTTACACACGCACAGGAAGGCTCTCAGTGTCCTCAGGTGGACAAACATTTGTTGTGCGATGTGCTACCCAAAGTCCAGTTTCCCTGGAGAAGCCATACCTGGCACATGATTGCCATGGCAACTAAGACAAGGGAAGGGGGACAACTTATCCCTAATCCACACCCATCCAGCAGCGTCCAAGAAGCAGGAGAATCGACGATTTGGGCATCAGCCCTTCATTCAGAATGAGGCTTGTGGACCAGGGGGGTGGGGGCTGAGAGATAAATAGGATGGGGGGGAGTGGGGCTGGGGGGAAGGTAGCTGGGAATGCTATAGGTAGATGAAGGTGGAGGGGAAGGGTGATAGGTCAGATAGGAGGGTGGAGGGGATAGAAGGTATAGACGATGGACAGGTGAGGACGGCAGTGCTAAGTTGGGAGGTTGGGTATGGGATAATGTGGGGGGGAGTGAGGAAACTGGTGAAATCCACATTGATCCAGTGTGGTTGCTGGGCTGATGAGGCAGAAGATGAGGTGTATTTTCTCCAGGCATTGGGTGGCTAGGGTTTGGTGATGGAGGAGGCCCAGGACCTGCATGTTCTTGGTGGAGTGGGAGGGGGAGTTGAAGTGTTCAGCCACGGGGCGGTGGGATTGGTTGGAACGGGTGTCCCAGAGATGTTCTGTGAAACGATCCACAAGTTGGCGTCCTGTCTCCGCGGTGTAGAGGAGACCACATCGGGTGCAATAGATGCAGTAGATGACGTGTGTGAAGGTACAAGTAAATTTCTGTCAGATGTGGAAGGATATCACTGCTTCACAGGAGCACCTGCGGCTCTGTTTCTGCTGACGTTTGGCAGTTGAGATACTAGGAGAGCTGTTGTACGTTCTCAAGGGAGCTAATTGTCACTCAAGGAGTCTCATTAGTCAGTTGAATGAGATCTACAATATTAAAGGTCTCCAAACTTGACAAATGCCATTGAACCCAGAAAGTTAAGACATATTTGAACAATGATACATTTCTCTCATATAGGAAATTTATAAACTCAGCCAAACCAAAAACCTACGGGTGTGAGATGTAGTTGCTTATCTCTTTACGCATACCAATTTCCAACTGGATTTATATTCTCCATAAGATGGGAGTGCCCAGGTCAAAGTAATCCCAAAACGCAAACCAAGGCAGGTTTATCCGTCTCTGTGTTCAATGAGCTGGCTTGTAACATTCATCTGTGACGCGGAACTAAACCCCAAGAGCAAAGTCAATATTCCCAGTTTGATAGGCACTCGTCCTTAAAACTAATAAAAGCTGGGTTTATTTTTACAGCTCCAGTTAGGCAGCTCGCCTCTCCCATGAGTCAGTGGGTGAGCCGTCAGAGATGACTCCCTATAGGAGATCATCGATCGCTTCCAGAAATACATGGCCTACTCTAATGCACAGCAACTCAGCTGATCATCAAAATCAGTGAAGAGGTCAGGGACTTTTTTTTTCCCCCACAGCTATCTCTATCCTCCTCAGAGACACAAATTGCGGAGGATGTGACCATTCTCAAAAGCAAAGATTTCTGGGAAAACACAGCAAGCCTGGCAGGATCTTTGGAGAGAAATGCTTCTGAAGAAAGTTCACTGAACTCTAAAATAACTCCATGCAGGCCAGTATCCCATCACTAAGTCACCCTTTATTTACAAGTGGGCAGCACATGGGCTCTGAACAGCTAGCTCAGAGCCAATCACTAGAGTGAGCAGAACTCCTGACACTCCAGTCAGCCAGGGCTCCCTGATTGGGGTTAATCGGCCCAATCAGGGATCTCATACTCAAATCTCAGACAGTACCTTCCAAACCCATGATCACTTCCATCTACGTTTCGACGTTTCTATGAAACGAAAATCGACATTTCGGGCAAAAGCCCTTCATCATCGTGATGCTGCCTGACCTGATGTGCTTTTCCAGCACTACTCTGATCTCAACTCCACAAATATCCTTAATTAATCTAGTCCCATTTGCCAGCACTTGGCCCATATTCCCTCTAAACTCTTACTGTTCACGTAATGCCTTTTAAGTATTGTAATTGAACCAGGGCCCACCACATCCTCTGGCAGCTCATTCCATACACGCACCACCCTCTGTATGAAAAAGTCACCCTTTAGTCCCTTTTAAATCTACCCCCTCTCACCCCAAACCTATGCCCTCTAGCTTTGCGCTCCCCCGGCCCAGGCAAAAGACTTTGTCTATTCACCCTATCCATGCCCCTCATGATTATATAAACCTCTATAAGGTCACCCCTCAGCCCCCGACGCTCCAGGGAAAACAGCCCCAGCCTGTTCAGCCTCTCCCGAGAGCTCAAATCCTCCAACCCTGGCAACATCCTGGTAAACGTTCCTAAACCCTTTCAGGTTCAAACATTATCTCCAGCATTTTCTGTTTCTTTGTAGGGCTTTCAACACAAACCTCTTTACCCAGAGCAGTATTAGAATATGGAAATTCCCACCACTCAGCTTGTTTGAGGATAATCATAGTACACATCTGAAGGTGATGGCAGTTATATCTTTGAACTCGCTATCCAGAGACCCAAGCCTAATACTCTATGGATTTAGATTCAAATTCTGGAAAGCTTTGACAAAGGATCATTTAGACTCGAAACGTCAGCTCTTTTCTCTCCTTACAGATGCTGCCAGACCTGCTGAGATTTTCCAGCATTTCCTCTTTTGATTTCTGGCAAGCAACTGGTGGAATTTGAATAGAACTAATCTAAAATTGGACATCTCTAACAGTGACTGTTATTGATTGTCTACTTAAGAAGAAAACTGATTTGCTAATGCCCTTTTATCTCTCCATAAAACCTTAGTTAGGCCACATTTGGAATATTGTGTCGAGTTCTGGTCGCCACACTACTAAGAAGGATGTGGAGGCTTTGGAGAGGGTATAGGAACAGTTTACCAGGACGCTGCCTTGCTTCGGAGGGAATTAGCGATGAGGAGAGATTGAACAAATTTGCTTTGTTTTCATTTGAATGTCGAAGAATGAGGGGCGACCTGATAGAAGTTTACAGAACTATGAGAGCCATGGGTAGAATGGATAGTCAGGATCTTTAATTCCCCAGGATAGAAATGTCAATTACCAGGAGACATAGGTTAAAGGCGAAAGGGGGAAAGGTTAAAGGAGGTGTAAGAGGCAAGTTTTTTAGTCAGAAGGTGACAAGTGCCTGGAGTGTGCTACAAGAAGAGGTGGTAGAAGCAGATACAAAACAATGTTAAAAAGGAATCTTGGCAAATGTGTGAATAGACAGGGGATAGAGTGATATGGAGAACATAGAGGCAAAAGGCTTTTAGTTTCAAAAGCATCGTGGGTCAGCTCAGTCTTGGTGGGCCAAAGGGCCTGTTCCTGTTTTTGTTCTTTCCAGAAGGAAATCTGCCTGACTGATTCAGTCAACCCCAGGCTGTGTAGTTATATAAAAGCAACATACTGCAGATGCTGCAAGTCTGAACTAATTTTTTTTCTAATAAAGCGGCAAGTGCTGGAGAAAGTCAGCAGATCTGGCAGTGTCTGTGTGGAAAGATAGAGATAGAGTAGCAGAGATATAAGGTCGGTATGACTCTTTTTCAGAATCTAATCTTGAACAGCGTCGCTTCTATAGCAATGTGGATGGTTCGTCATTCCCTGTGACATAACATAGCAGGCTGCTCAATTTGAGGGATAAATACTGCCCTAGCCAGCGATCACAGCAATGACTGAAAGTGTTTTGAAAAATAAGATGGAAAGGAAAAGAAAAAATGTCCTTAGGTTTTGGGTGTGGGGGTGGGTGGGTGAACATGTATGAGTAAGAAAGTGTTTCTGAGGTAATAAGAATTCCCAATGATCCAATGAGATCAGTAATAGGATACGAAATGTGAGTTAATGGATGACTGACAGTGAACGATGAGGCAGTACATCAATCACACTGTGATTCCGACGCCAATATAAATAATGGGGGCAAAGGTTACGAGGTTTATGAACATCACTGAGCTTGTAAACCTGTCTGTATCTCCAATGGAGTTAATTCAGCATTGGCTCATTATTGGAATGATGAGCTGGTGGGACTGGACCCACCTGAAGCACAGTGTCAAAGGTGAAAGGGCACGGCGTTGCCGTGAACCACTTTTTGCACTGGGAGACAATCCTTCACAAAATGAATCCCACCCTTTAGACAGCGCTGTTATCTGATCCTGACCAATGCTTCGCTACTACAAGGGCTTTGCTTCATTATTCAGGCGTCATGGAGATAGAAGGAGACCATTCAGTCCCTCAGTATGCTTATGTCATTCTGCAATATCTGTAGTTGTCAATTCTTGCCAGACGTAACCTGGAAGTTTTATCACATGCCTCAAAACCACTCTGCCCCCACTCTCCTGCCAACTTGGCAAGTCTTCTGATGTGATGCTGCTGCCCCCTTAACAAGGTTATGTTGCGCTTTGGTTTTTTTCAAGAGGGTACATAAAGGCAGTGGTGCCGGAATGGCTAACAGACACTACCTAAGTCAACAAGAAATTGGAGAAAAGAGAAATCCTCGTGTGGAAAGAGAGAAGTAGATCTGGGTGAAGATCATAAGGAAAAGCTGGGTAACAGGTAGGAGTGCTGACTACTGTGGTGAAAAGTCAATTGAAAATCAGACTATTAAAGGAAGCATATCCTGGGATTTTTTTCCTGATTCTGTAGTACTGAGGTCACAATGCCATCAGTTGAAACAGAAAGGGAAATCAAAGAATACAGATAATGAAGTTGAAGTAGATTTATCAGAGACTCTGTTTGTTTGAATGTTTGAGACAAACCAGTAACAGGTCGAGAACAAACTGGATATCGTTAGCTCAGAAACATTAACCTAGTTACAAAGAAACATGAAAATCTGAAGCAATTGTATCAAAAAGCAGACACAGAAGAAGAAGCTGAATGTTTCCCTGATGACTACTACCTTAAACATGATATCTCAATGAGGAAATGGAGACCATCACATCGTCAGACAGATGAGAAATGGGTAAAAGTTCATCAAGTCGTATTACCAGTGGGTTCTCGAAAGGGAGTGTTGCAGGTAGTGCATGAACTGCCAGTAGGGGTTCATTTAGGAGTAAGAAAAACGCAAGCTAATATACAAAAACATTTTTACTGCCCTGGACTACACAAGGATGTAGTTGAATTTTGCCAGATATGCCACACATGTCAGGTAATTTGAAAAACACAGGCAGTGATAAAACCCGCAACTTTAATACCTATTCCTGCACTTGAGGAACTTTTTACAAGCTTCTTAATTGATTGAGTAGGACCCCTACCTAAAGCAAAAAGTGGGAATCAGTATTTGTTAACAATAATGGATGTGTCCACTAGATTTCCAGAGGTCATTACAATATCACAGGTGAAAGGATTGTGGAAGATTTACTCACATTATTCATGAGATGGGGACTACCCACAGAGACACAATCAGATCAAGGGTCAAAATTTACATCAAAATTATTCAAGGAAGTTGTGTACGGCTTAGGAGTGGAACAATTCAAGTCTACTGCATATCATCCAGCATCGCAGTGAGTGCCAGGAAGGAGGCATCAAGTGTTAAGGGCTTATAGTTAAGACTATCCAGATGATTGGGAGAAAGGAATTCTGGTTGTACTTTTTGTCATCAGGAATGCATCAACTGAATCGACCAAATCCAGTCCATTCGAATTAGTTTTTGGGCATGAGGTGAGCGGGCCACAAAAACTAATTAAGGAGGAAATGGTGAGTCATAATTCAGATACCATATATTTGGACTATGTGTCCAATCTTAGAGAATGATTAAATCGAGTGGGGGATTTGGCTAGACAACGTTTAAAAATATGACAGTATATGATGAAACAGGAAGCAGAAAAGAAATCAAAACCTTGCAATTTTGCTAGCGGAGGTAGAGTTAGTGTTACTTCCAATGCTAGGTGAAATTTTACAAGCAAGGTTTAGTGGGCCTTATCAAGTTGAAAGGAGATTGAGTGGGGTGAACTATTTGGTTAGGACTCCAGACAGAAAAAAAATTCACAGAGTGCGTCATGTGACTATGTTCAGCAGGGGAGGAAAGCCACAGGAGATGTGTTACTAGTTATAACGCAGAGAGAAGAACCAAGGACATTCCCCAAATTAAATTGGACAATGAGGAAGTTGTCAAAAATTGGGATAAATTATTGATTTACCTTCCAGAGGAAAATTGAAATGACCTGAAAGAGTTATTACTATCACATGGGGAGCTAGGTGGAAATAAGCTGCAAAGTACTAACTGGTGTAGATATAGGAGATGCTGTTCCAATTAAGCAACATTCTTACAGACTTAACCCTCAAAAGTTGGCACAGTTTCAAAAGGAGGTTGAATGCATTCTCCAAGATGACATAAACAAAGTGAATTACAGTGATTGGAGCTCACCCGTAGTAATGATGCCAAAACCAGATGGTACCCAATGGTTGTGTGTGGACTATCGCAAAGTCAATGCAGTTACAACTTTGGATTCATATCCAATTCCACATTTGGAAGACAGTATTGAAAAGGTGGGACAAGCAACTTTTATTTCTAAGTTAGACTTACTCAGAGGATACTGGCAGATACTTTTATCTGAAAGAGCGAAGGCAAATGGTGGCATGGTGGCTCAGTGGTTAGCACTGCTGCCTCGCAGCACCAGGATCCCAGGTTCGATTCTGGCCTTAGCGACTGTCTGTGTGAAGTTTGCACATTCTCCCTGTGTCTGTGTGGGTTTCCTCCGTGTGGTCTGGTTTCCCCCCACAGTCCAAAGATGTGCAGGTCAGGTGAATTGGCTGTGTTAAATTGCCCATAGTGCTCGGTGCATTAGTAAGAGGGAAATGAGTCTGGGTGGGTTACTCTTCAGAGGGTCAGTGCAGACTTGTTGGGCCGAAGGGCCTGTTTCCACACTGTAGGGAATCTAATCTAAATCTTGGCTTTCGTAACACCAAATGGACTATATCAATTTAACGTCATGCCATTTGGTATCAAAAATGTGCCAGCCATATTTCAAAGACTAACCAATAAAGTCATTTCTGGATTATCCAGTTGCATGATATATATTAATGACCTGGTGATTTTTAGTCACACATGGAAGGAACATTTGTAGCATTTGTCAGAATTGCTTCTTCAACTTTAGGAGACAGGTTTGGTGACAAACCTGGTTAAGAGTGAATCTGCCAAAGCCCAGGTCACATTCCTAGGCAATGTTATCAGACTTAGACGGATGGTCCCACAGAATATAAAAACAAGGGTTATTGGGGAGTTTCCCATACTACCAATGAAGAGAACAGTACCACAGTTCCTAGGATTGAGTGGATTTTATCAGAAATTCACACCAAATTTTAGCAGTAAGCCTACTCCACTCACTCAAATACTAAAGAAATGTGAGAAGCTTCAGTGGACAGTGATCTGTCAGAAGGCATTTGACAGCCTAAAAGCTGTGTTAACCACTGCCCCAGTATTAGCCACACCTGATTACACAAAGCCATTCAAAGTAGTTGTCGATGCGAGTGATGTGGATGTTGTTGCAGTGTTCTTACAGGAAGACGACAAGAGAATGCAAAGATAAAAGCAAATTACTGTAGATGCTGGAATCTGAAATCAAAAGAGAAAATGCTGGAAAATCACAGCAGGTCTGGCAACATCGGTAAGGAGAGAAAAGAGCTGACGTTTCAAGTCTAACTGACCCTTTGTCAAAGCTTTGGCTTTGAAACGTCAGAGAATACAAAGACCTGTTGGATATTTCTGCAGGAAATTGAACATTCATCAGCAGATATATTCGACAATTGAGAAGGAAGCATTGAGCTTGGTGTTGACATTACAACAGTTATGTTGCCGGTAATGTGTCTGAGGCAATCATATATCCTGATCATAGCCTGTTAAAGTGTTTGGAGAGATTTAAAGACAAAAATTCCAGACTGTTTAGCTGGAGTTTATTATTGCAGCCATTCAATTTGGAAATTGTCCATGGAGCAGGGCGAGAAAACATGATTGCCAACATATTGTCAAGACTTGGATAAGAAACAGAGGCATACGATGGCGAGAGTAATCAGACTGAAATAGAATGTAGTAGTTCGTGTTTACATGGTTATAGTCAATGTGACATATTTGTATTGTACTAACAGTGTAAGACTAAGGGATGTTAAAATGAAGCTATCTTGGCATATTGGTGATTCATTTTTTTTAAGCGGGGAGGTGTGACAATGCTGTCCCTTCAGCAAGGTTATGTTGTCCTCTGTGTTATTTTTCAAGGGAGGTTGTAAAGTCAGTGATGCCGAAATGGCTAACAGACACTGCCTTTATCAACAATTAAAGGCAGCCTTTAGGTATTTTTTAAACCAGTTGTACAAAGAAAGGGGAGTGGCCAGTTCTCCCAGTTCAGGTTTAGTTTCTAGTTTGTTTTGTATTAGCAGGCAATCAGAATCTGCTGGTAGCAGAGAAGCAGCTACAGTGAAAAGAGGTTCCATGCTTCATCAGAGGTGAAGCCCGGACTTTCTCTCTGAAATCTCTCCTGCCTGTAAGAACCTGGGTGTGAATTTACCTTTTGCCAAGAGGTGTGTTTATGGGATGTTGTGGGCATTGGAACAGCTTCATCATTAAGTTGTGATAGAGTTGGCTGGGTTATCAAATAAATTAAGTTATTCTAATTTCTGTTTTCGTTTGTTTGTGTTTCATCTGTAGTGTGTAAATAAATGACCAGCTGCATCACACCTGGAACATCCACTTCACATTTGCCTTCTTACTAAGAAAAAGTTAGGGTCTGGGCTACCTTCTTATTACATTTTGAAGGGGGGGGGTCTGGCCTGGGGTCCATAACATTACTTTCCCATGGACAATTAGAAAGTAAAGACCCTTTTACTATGGCTTTAAGAGGTGCATTTTGTCCTTTTCTTTTGAAGAGAGATTTTAAGTCAAAGCTGTCAATTGAAACCCTATAAAAGAAACAGCTTGTGAGGCCTTGGGAAAAATTGGAACAATAGAAGCAGCCTGAATGGGTGGGGTCAAGCTCCCACAGAATCAGGATTTTTGTTTCTCAGAAGCCGTTGTCACTGGGGCCTTGAAGCCGGGTTTGGAAGCTGTAGTCCATCTCTCCCTGCTACGCTCCTCTCTCTCAGATTTTTCTCTTGATAGTTTTCCTCTTGAACTAGAGAATCACTGATAAGGCAATCTGTTTTACTGAATATGCCTTTGCCAAAGGTGTGTTTATGGGATGTTATTAAATTGGAGCAGTTACTGCATAGTAGTTTAATCATCTAATATTCTGTCACATTTTCCAATAGAGTTAGGTCATTCCAATTTCTTCTTTCTTTTTGTTGCATTTTGACCATAGAGTATGAATAAAGTGTGTCTTGTTTAACCTCATGTAGTTTGACTGATCGAATTAAATTGAGAATGCCATGTCTTGCGCTTACCGTTAAAATAAGAAAGAATTAAGGTCTAGGTTGTCTTCTGAATATTTTGAAGGGATTTAATCAATTCTTCATTGTCAAATTCCATAACTTTTGATGGTCCATCACCGTGCTCTTTTCTCATCTTCAGATATGGCAATGTTCAAAAAATGGAAATGTATAATGATCGTTTAAATCTCTCTCCACCTTTCGCTTTGTTGCTACTTGCACTGGTGTTTTGGAAGTTAATATTTTATTCCTGGAAGCTCCATGTCAATTAGTACCAATGATATCTGGTTAAACATCTTAGGACCCAGTCTTAATTCACTCAAGAACCCATTTGCTTCAATCAAACTATAATTGTGCCCTACGTTATGCAGACCAGATCCCTCAAATCCACGATATAATCCGAAAGAACTGTGGATGCTGGAAATAGGAAACAGAAACAGAAATTGCCGGAAAAACTTAGCAGGTGTGGAGAGAAGTCAGAGTTAACATTTCGGGTTGAGTGACCCTTCCTCAGAACCCTTAAATCCAGATTGGCTGTATTTGGGGGTGGGCATAGAAAGAGATCCATGCTCTGCGAATCACGGAATCTTACAGCACAGAAGAGATCCTTTGGCCCATTGAGAATGCACCACCAAAATTACACAGAACATAGAACATTACAGCACAGGAACAGGCCGTTCGGCCCACAATGTTGCGCCAAACATGATGCAAATTAAACTGATCCCTTCTGCCTGCCCTTGGTCCATATCCCTCCATCCCTTGTATATCCGTGTGCTTATCTAAAAACCCCTGAAACGCCCCTATCATACGTGCCTCCACCACTACGTGGGCGGCACAGCGCCAGAGACCTGGGTTCAATTCCCGCCTCAGGCGACTCTCTGTGTGGAGTTTGCACGTTCTCCCTGTGTCTGCGTGGGTTTCCTCCGGGTGCTCCGGTTTCCTCCCACAGTCCAAAGATGTGCAGGTCAGGTGAATTGGCCGTGCTAAATTGCCCGTAGTGTTAGGTAAGGGGTAGATGTAGGGGTATGGGTGGGTTACGCTTCGGCGGGGCGGTGTGGACTTGTTGGGCTGAAGGGCCTGTTTCCACACTGTAGGGAATCTAATCTAATCTACTCCTGGGAGCTCATTCCAGACCCCTACCACCCTCTGTATAAAAAACTTGTCCCTCACATTTCCTTAAATTGCATTAAATTTACACGAATTCCACTTCCCAAACTGACCTGTAGCCTTGAATGTTCAAGTGCGAGCCCAAATATTTTGAAAGTTTGTGTGGTATCCTGCTTCGACTACACCCCCAGGCTGTGCATTCCAGAACCCTACCACCTGGTGGGTCCCCTCGAACCTCCTGCCTTTCTCTCTAAAATTACGCTCCCTCTCTTACTGACCCGTCTTAAACCATGAGACAAGAGAGCAGTGGAGCAGGAGTTGTTCAGTTAAATCGTGGCTGATGACTGCTTCAACTCCAGTCACCCATGTCTGCTTTAAACCCCTTGGTACCTGTTTCCAACAACAATGTTTTGATCTTCAGCTCTAAAGCTTTCGCAAGAGTATGCAAGTAACTGGAGTGAGAAGCGAAGAAAGGAAAGCAGAACCCGAGAACGACATCATGAAAGAATTAACCCCTTCAACTCCTGACGCTGTGCAAATGATCATTCTGTTACAATAAGATGAACAATTCTTAGTGAATATTTATGAACCGACAGTCTGTTACCTGTAATTACAAAGATCATATTATCTTCCAGTAAAATAGAGATTCAAAAGATATTGTTACTTAAAATATATGCCTGTTATTCTTTTGTTGATGCTAGTTGTTCCAACAGATTTACTTTCTCCTCTTAACTTTGAACTGCAGGATGGCCATAAACAGAGGATTCAATAGACAATAGACAATAGACAATAGGTGCAGGAGTAGGCCATTCAGCCCTTCGAGCCTGCACCGCCATTCAATATGATCAATATGGCTGATCATTCCTAATCAGTATCCTCTTCCTGCCTTATCTCCATAACCCTTGATTCCACTATCCTTGAGAGCTCTATCCAACTCTTTCTTAAATTAATCCAGAGACTGGGCCTCCACTGCCCTCTGGGGCAGAGCATTCCACACAGCCACCACTCTCTGGGTGAAGAAGTTTGTCCTCATCTCTGTCCTAAATGGTCTAACCCGTATTTTTAAGCTGTGTCCTCTGGTTCTGGACGCATCCATCAGCAGAAACATGTTCCCTGCTGCCAGAGTGTCCAATCCTTTAATAATCTTATATGTCTCAATCAGATCCCCTCTCAGTCTTCTAAACTCAAGGGTATACAAGCCCAGTCGCTCCAGTCTTTCAGTGTAAGGTAATCCCGCCATTCCAGGAACTGACCTCGTGAACCTACGCTGCACTCCCTGAAGTGCACTCATCTAAAGTTTCCTGGAGTGTGTGTCTCTAATCATTGTGGTAATATTAAAACATCCATATCAAGTTGCAGGTGTCTTATTTACAACTGCTTATGTCTGAAAAGAGCAGTAAACTCCTTTTTCTATTCACCGGTGTCATTGGCTGGGCCCAGCATTTATTGCCTGTCCCTAGTTGCCCCACTTGAGAAGTTGGGGGTGAGCTGCCTTCTTGAACTGCTGCAGTCCATATGCTATAGGTTGACCCACAATGTTCCTCAGGACAATTCCAGGATTTTGACCCAGCGACCTTGAGGGAACGGTGATATATTTCCAAGTCAGGATGGTGAGTGGCTTGGAGGGGAATTTGCAGGTGGTGGTGTTCCCATGTATCTACCATCCTTCTAGATGGCAGTGGTCATAGGTTTGGAAGGTACTGTCTAAGGTGAACATCTACAGTGCATCTTGTAGATAGTATACACTGCTGCTACTGAGTGTCGGTGGTGGAGAGACTGGGTGTTCGTGGATGTGGTGCCAGTCGTAGACTTCTTACACAGTGGAAACAGACCCTTCAGCCTAACTAGTCCTGACCCTCTGAAGAATAACCCACCCAGACCCATTCCCTTACCCTATATTTACCCCGATTAATGCACCTAACCTACACATCCCTGAACACGGTGGGCAGTTTAGTATGGCCAATCCACCTTAATCTGCACATTTTTGGATTGGAGGAAGAAACCAGAGCACCCTGAAGAAAGCCACGCAGACACGGGGAGAATGTGAAAACTCCACACAGTCACCCAAGGCTAGAATTGAACCCAGGTCCCTGGCACTGTGAGGTAGCAGTGATAACCAATGAGCGACCAATCAGGCAAGTTGCTTTGCCCTGGACAGTGTCAAGCATCTTGAGTATCATTGGAGCTGCACTCATCCAGACAATTGGATCCTGACATGTGCCTTGTTGATGATGGACAGAGTTTGGGCAGTCAGGATGTGCGTTACTCATTAAAACATCCATGAAAAGCATGTGTCACCACAGGAAATCCAGAGTCCCTCAATGAACTCCAACCCACTACCACCACCATTGTGAGATAGGAGAGAATACGTTCATCCCATGAACAAAGCTTTGAAATCCAACAACTTTTGGGACAGAGCATCAGTTGATGAATCATAGAGATTTTAGAGTTAAGTCCAGATAAAGCCTAACATGAATTAATACGATGCTATGCTTTAAGAAATATGTTTTGCCTCTGAGAAGATAAATGACCTGTGAAATCTTGGATTTTTTTTTAAAAAGCTGGAACAATAGAAGCAGCCTGACTGGGTATGGTCAAGCTCTCAACCAAAGAACCAGGGATTTTAGGCTTAGCTTACAGCTACTGGGATCTCAGCAGGATTGGAAGACAGTGAATCTCTCCCAACTGCTACACTTTCCCTTAGAATTGTCTTTTCACCTCTCTTGTTCTCCGTTTCTTCATTCTCCATCTCTCTTTCTACTGCTGAGGACTCCATTTCCTCCATTTTTAATCATTACTCAAACTGTTTAACTTCTTTTCTCTTTCTTTGTGTTCTGCCAGGGCTATTCTTTCCTTTTCTTTCGGCTCGAATTGAAGCTGCTTCATTTGCAATTGAATGTTTGCTGTTTCCAAAGAGTCTGATGGCGTCCCCGGCAATTATAAGTGCGGTGTGATTGGCACAACTATCTGCCCGTTCCTCACAGGCACAGGCAACCCCCAACTCCAGCTTGTGTGCCAATTCGGAAAACATTGCTTCACTCGCTTTCTATAAAACTCCTGAAATCATTTTCTCCAACCCCCCAGGAAACTCTTAGTGACTGAAAGAGCCGGTACTAAACAAGGCACACCCAGTTTAAACCAACCAAGTTCAATACCCAAAATAAAAGACAGTAATACTTACTACTCACTGCCTTTGAGTCCAATAAACCTAAATCTAACCTGGAATCAGAGATTTTGATCCCCACAAGAGCCCCCAGTTTGCTATGGATCAGAGCAGATGTTCTCAAACTATATTAGGAAGGTAATCTAGACCCTAAAAAAGGGTGGCACGCTGGCTCATGGCTAGCACTGCAGCCTTACAGTACCAGGAACCTGAGTTTGATTCCAGCCTCGGGTGACTGTCTGTCTGGAGTTTGCACATTCTCCCCGTGTCTGTGTGGGTTTCCTCTGGGTTCTTCCCACAGTCCAAAGATGTGCAGGTTAGATGGATTGACCATGCTAAATTTTCCATAGTGTTAGGTGCATTAGTCAGAGGGAACTGGGTCTGGGTGGGTTACTCTTCAGAGGGTCAGTCTGGACTGTTGGGCCAAATGGCCTGTTTCCACATTAGGGAATCTAATCTAAATATTGCTAATTTTAAAGGTGCTTTGTTCCAGATGTAATTTGATTGGTCCAACTACTCGGTGTTAAGCAAAACATAACTAATTCAAACACTGTAGTCAAAAATACAACTAAGGAAAGAGGAACTCAGAATAACTTAACTCTATTGGAAAACTTAACAGAACAATAGACACAGTAACTATTAGTAATTAACTGTTCCAATATAACAACATCCCATAAACACACCCCTTGGCAAAAGGCAAATACAGAAAACAGATTGTCTCACATGCAGTTCTCCAATCCAGGAGGAAAAGAACATCAAAAGACAATTCTGAGAGAGAGAAGAGAGAGAGAGAGAGAATAGCAGCTGGGAGAGATTCGCTAAATAAAAACCAAAAGAACTACGGATGCTGTAAATCAGAAACAAAATGTTCTGAGGATGGGCCACTGGACCTGAAATGTTAACTTCGATTTCTCTACATTGATGTTGCCAGGCCTACTGAGCTTCTCCAGCAACTTCTGTTTTGGCTTGTGAGGAGGGGTTCACTGCCTTCCAACCCTGCCAGTAGGTGAAAGCTAAACCTAAAATCCCTGGTTCTGTGGGTGGGAGCTTGAACACACCCATTCAGGCGGCTTCTATTATTTCAGCTTTTTTATAAAAAGCACTCACGGCCTCACAAGTTGTTTATCTTCTCACAGACCACTTGCCTCCTGTTTCCCAATCTCTGTCTACGAGAAGCCAAGACAAAAATCACTTCTTAAAACCACAGCGTCATCACAGGATCTATGGAGGTCGGTCTTAAATCTTCTGACACATCAACACAGTTTTGTACTCAATGGTGTTGCGAACATTGCAAAGAGATATTTCAAAGCTTGACTATATCTAAGTGTCAGAACCTAAGTGAGGCGTTTACAACTTATTTCATTGTATATGGGCACCACCGGCCTTTCTGTATTTGCTCTTGAGTAGGTGAGCAGTTAGGTGTCAGCTACATCACTGTGGGTCTGGAGTCACATGTAGGCCAGGCCGGGTAAGGACGGCAGATTTCCCTCCTTATAGTGAACTGGATAGGTTTGAAAGACAATTGTTTATAACCTCCATGGTCACAGTGACTGGGTTTGGGTTCAAAGCCCAGGTTTATTAAAATTGAATTTAATAGGCTCAAGATTTGAGCCTGTGTCCTCAAGACAGTGGTGTGCGTTGCTGATTGAATTCATGGAATCTCCAGCAAGAGGCCCCCCAGCCCGTACTGACCCTCTGAAGAGCTTCACACCTCCCAGCCCCAACAGCGAAGCCACCTAGCCTGCACACTATGGGGCAATTAAACACGGTGAACCAATCATACCTGCACATCTTTGGTCTGCGAGAGGAAACCCATGGAGACAACAGGAGAATGTACAAACTCCACATAGACAACCACCCAAGGCTGGAATCGAACCCAAATCCCGAGCACTGTGAGGCAGCAGTGCTAACCACTGAGCCATCACGCCATTGTTGAATTACTGCTCTAACCTCACTGGGCCGATGCTGCTTTTGGTGTGCTATTGAACGAGGATTGGTCCCTGGCATGACGTTATTGAAGTCGTGGGGAGTGACTGCAACCCTGCTCCTGCTAATGACCCACATGGTCAACGGGTTCACAGATGCTGGTTCTGTTCCTGTCCATCCTTCGAGCCCAGTGACGATAAGTCAATCTCTCACACAATACAGTACTATCATGAGCTTGCACACTTGACCACACATAAACTAGGCCAATAACCATGTTCTCTTAGGAATTTCACCAAGCCAAGAGTTTGGGTCATTGCCAATTCTCAACTGTGGTCCCATTATTCCACTCTCGACAAAAACTGAGCTAGATGCTTAATTTTTTTCATTCAAACAGCTTTCCAAAATATTTGATCATTTAATTCTCAGTAAAGAGTGGGGGGAGGCAACATGCATTGTAAGAAGAATCACTCGCAGGATCTTAACCTGCACTGAATAAAGAAATTAAGATTTGCATTTCTAACATCATGGCCACTGGAAAGCTAAAGACAACTTCTTTTGATGCTTGGCCACAATTGCAGTATTGAGAAAACAGTGGCCAATTTGGAAACGTAAGAGGAGAAGACATTGGAACTTGAGTGGGCCAATCGACTCATCAATACTAGCCCCATAGACCACAGTTCAAAATCCCACACAAAAACTAATAGAACTGCAGATGCTGTAAGACAGAGACAAAAATAGAAATTGCTGGAAAAGCTCAGCAGGTCTGGCAGCATCTGTGGAGAGAAACCAGAGTTAGCGCTTCAGGTTCATTGGAAGTTCCTCAGAACTGCTCAGAACTGTGGAAGGGTCAGGACTGAGGGAGTGCCGCACAGTCTGACAGTGCTCCCTCAGTACTGAACCTCCGACAGTACAGCATTCCCTCAGTACTGACCACCTCAATACAGACCCTCTGACAATGCCACACCCCCTCAATACAGACCCTCCGACAGTACAGCATTCCCTCAGTACTGACCCCCTGACAATGCCGCACACCCTCAATACAGACCCTCTGACAATGCCGCACCCCCTCAATACAGACCCTTCGACAGTACAGCATTGCCTCAGTGCTAACCTTCTGACAGTGCAACATTCCCTCAGCACTCACCTTCCGACAGTGCAGCACTCCCTCAGCACAGACCCTCTGACAGTGCAGCATTCTCTCAGCACTCAACATCTGACAGTGCAGCACTCACTCAGTGCTAACCCTCTGACAGTGCAACATTCCCTCAGCACTGACCCTCCGACAGTGCAGCACTCCCTCAGCACAGACCCTCTGACAATGCAGCATTCCCTCAGCACTCACCCTCCGACAGTGCAGCACTCCCTCAGCACAGACCCTCTGACAATGCCGCACTCTCTCAGCACTCACCCTCCGACAGTGCGGCATTCCCTCAGCACTGACCCTCTGACAGTGCAGCATTCCCTCATCACTCAACATCTGACAGTGCAGCACTCTCTCAGTGCTAACCCTCTGACAGTGCAACATTCCCTCAGCACTCACCCTCCGACAGTGTGGCGCTCCCTCAGCACTGACCCTCTGACAGTGCAACATTCCCTCAGCACTCACCCTCCGACAGTGTGGCGCTCCCTCAGCACTCACCCTCCGACAGTGCGACACTCCCTCAGCACTCACCCTCCGACAGTGCAGCACTCTCTCAGACCTGACCCTCCAACAGTGCAACATTCCCTCAGCACTCACCATCCGACAGTGCGGCACTCCCTCAGCACTGACCCTCTGACAGTGCGACACTCCCTCAGCACTGACCCTCTGACAGTGCGACACTCCCTCAGCACTGACCCTCTGACAGTGCGACACTCCCTCAGTATTGACCCTCTGACAGTGCAGCATTCCCTTAGCACTGACCGTCTGACAGTGCAATATTCCCTCAGCACTGACCCTCTGTCAGTGCAGCACTCCCTCAGCACTGACCCTCTGTCAGTGCAGCACTCCCTCAGCACTGACCCTCTGACAGCGCGGCACTCGCTCAGTATTGACCCTCTGACAGCGCGGCACTCCCTCGGTACTGACCTTCAACAGTGCAACACTCCCTCAGTACTGACCCTCCGACTGTGCAACACTCCCTCAGTTCTGACCCTCTGACAGTGCAGCACTCCCTCAGCACTGACCCTCTAACAATACGGCAACACTGCCTCAGCACTGACCCTCCAGCTGTGCAGAACTCCCTTAGAGCATCCACTGCTGAATTGCTTTAACATGAATGCACAAGTAACTGCAATGACTGAGTCCACCCAAACTCCCCACCCCAGGCTGTGGCCTCTGGGAAAAACCCCAAAAGACCTGACCTGTGATCATGGAGGTGGCTGATGGGAGGCTGTCCTGGAAAACATTGACATAGACAAATACCGAGCTAACTAATACACGGATCAGGGCTTTAGGAGATGTTGCACTGAAGTTGGAGTGGAACTGGAGATAGACAAAGCAATCTGAGCCATGTCATGGGATCTTACGTTGCCTTTGTGCAGCTTCTCAGTGTACTATCTTGATTGAGTCAACATCACGTTGCAATTGAAATCTAGCTCATTGTCTTTCTTACAACATTGATTATCACAATGTGACTCGAGGGTGTCACAGGGGTTCATGCTTCTGCCTCACAGTGCCAGGTTCAAATCCAGCCTTGGGTGACTGTTTGTGTGGAGTTTGCACACTCTCCCCGTGTCTGTGTGGAGTTTTCACACTCTCCCCGTGTCTGTGTGGAGTTCGCACAATCTCCCCATGTCTGTGTGGAGTTTTCACACACTCCTCGTGTCTGTGTGGAGTTTTCACACTCTCCCCGTGTCTGTGTGGAGTTCGCACATTCTCCCCGTGTCTGTGTGGAGTTTTCACACTCTCCCCGTGTCTGTGTGGAGTTCGCACACTCTCCCCGTGTCTGTGTGGAGTTCGCACACTCTCCCCGTGTCTGTGTGGAGTTTGCACACTCTCCCCGTGTTTGTGTGGAGTTCGCACACTCTCCCCGTGTCTGTGTGGAGTTCGCACTCTCTACCCGTGTCTGTGTGGAGTTCGCACACTCTCCCCGTGTCTGTGTGGAGTTCGCACACTCTCCCCGTGTCTGTGTGGAGTTTGCACACTCTCCCCATGTCTGTGTGGAGTTTGCACACTCTCCCCGTGTTTGTGTGGAGTTCGCACACTCTCCCCGTGTCTGTGTGGAGTTCGCAATCTCTACCCGTGTCTGTGTGGAGTTCGCACACTCTCCCCGTGGCTGTGTGAAGTTTGCACACTCTCCCCGTGTCTGTGTGGAGTTCGCACACTCTCCCCGTGTCTATGTGGAGTTCGCACACACTCCCCATGTCTATGTGGAGTTCGCACACTCTCCCCGTGTCTATGGGGAGTTCGCACACTCTCCCCGTGTCTGCGTGGAGTTCGCACACTCTCCCCGTGTCTGTGTGGAGTTCGCACATTCTCCCCGTGGCTGTGTGAAGTTTGCACACTCTCCCCGTGTCTGTGTGGAGTTCGCACACTCTCCCCGTGTCTATGTGGAGTTCGCACACACTCCCCATGTCTATGTGGAGTTCGCACACTCTCCCCGTGTCTATGGGGAGTTCGCACACTCTCCCCGTGTCTGCGTGGAGTTCGCACACTCTCCCCGTGTCTGTATGGAGTTCGCACACTCTACCCGTGTCTATGTGGAGTTCGCACACTCTCCCCGTGTCTATGGGGAGTTCGTGCACTCTCCCCGTGTCTATGTGGAGTTCGCACACTTTCCCCGTGTCTGTGTGGAGTTCGCACACTCTCCCCGTGTCTATGGGGAGTTTGCACACTCTCCCCGTGTCTGTGTGAAGTTCACACACTCTCCCCGTGTCTGTGTGGAGTTCGCACACTCTCCCCGTGTCTGTGTGGAGTTTGCACACTCTCCCCGTGTTTGTGTGGAGTTCGCACACTCTCCCCGTGTCTGTGTGGAGTTCGCACTCTCTACCCGTGTCTGTGTGGAGTTCGCACACTCTCCCCGTGTCTGTGTGGAGTTCGCACACTCTCCCCGTGTCTGTGTGGAGTTTGCACACTCTCCCCGTGGCTGTGTGAAGTTTGCACACTCTCCCCGTGTCTGTGTGGAGTTCGCACACTCTCCCCGTGTCTATGTGGAGTTCGCACACACTCCCCATGTCTATGTGGAGTTCGCACACTCTCCCCGTGTCTATGGGGAGTTCGCACACTCTCCCCGTGTCTGCGTGGAGTTCGCACACTCTCCCCGTGTCTGTGTGGAGTTTGCACACTCTCCCCGTGTCTATGTGGAGTTCGCACACACTCCCCATGTCTGTGTGGAGTTCGCACACTCTACCCGTGTCTATGTGGAGTTCGCACACTCTCCCCGTGTCTATGGGGAGTTCGCGCACTCTCCCCGTGTCTATGTGGAGTTCGCACACTTTCCCCGTGTCTGTGTGGAGTTCGCACACTCTCCCCGTGTCTATGGGGAGTTTGCACACTCTCCCCGTGTCTGTGTGAAGTTCACACACTCTCCCCGTGTCTATGTGGAGTTCGCACACTCTCCCCGTGTCTGTGTGGAGTTCGCACACTCTACCCGTGTCTGTGTGGAGTTCGCACACTCTCCCCTTGTCTATGTGGAGTTTGCACACTCTCCCCATGTCTGTGTGGAGTTTGCACACTCTCCCCGTGTCTGTGTGGAGTTCGCACACTCTCCCCGTGTCTGTGTGGAGTTTGCACACTCCCCCCGTGTCTGTGTGGAGTTTGCACATTCTCCCCGTGTCTGTGTGAAGTTTGCACACTCTCCCCGTGTCTGTGTGGAGTTCGCACACTCTCCCTGTGTCTGTGTGGAGTTTGCACACTCTCCCCGTGTCTTTGTGGAGTTTGCACACTCTCCCCATGTCTGTGTGGAGTTTGCACACTCTCCCCATGTCTGTGTGGAGTTTGCACTCTCTCCCCATGTCTGTGTGGAGTTTGCACACTCTCCCCGTGTTTGTGTGGAGTTTTCACACTCTCCTGTGTCTACGTGGAGTTCGCACACTCTCCCCATGTCTATGGGGAGTTCGCGCACTCTCCCCGTGTCTATGTGGAGTTCGCACACTTTCCCCGTGTCTGTGTGGAGTTCGCACACTCTCCCCATGTCTATGGGGAGTTTGCACACTCTCCCCGTGTCTGCGTGGAGTTCGCACACTCTCCCCGTGTCTGTGTGGAGTTCGCACACTCTCCCCGTGTCTGTGTGGAGTTTGCACACTCTCCCCGTGTTTGTGTGGAGTTCGCACACTCTCCCCGTGTCTGTGTGGAGTTCGCACTCTCTACCCGTGTCTGTGTGGAGTTCGCACACTCTCCCCGTGTCTGTGTGGAGTTCGCACATTCTCCCCGTGTCTGTGTGAAGTTTGCACACTCTCCCCGTGTCTGTGTGGAGTTCGCACACTCTCCCTGTGTCTGTGTGGAGTTTGCACACTCTCCCCGTGTCTTTGTGGAGTTTGCACACTCTCCCCATGTCTGTGTGGAGTTTGCACACTCTCCCCATGTCTGTGTGGAGTTTGCACTCTCTCCCCATGTCTGTGTGGAGTTTGCACACTCTCCCCGTGTCTGTGTGGAGTTTTCACACTCTCCTGTGTCTGTGTGGAGTTCACACACTCTCCCCGTGTCTGTGTGGAGTTTGCACACTCTCCTGTGTCTGTGTCGAGTTCGCACACTCTCCCCGTGTCTGTGTGGCGTTTGCACACTCTCCCCGTGTCTGTGTGGAGTTTGCACACTCTCCCCGTGTCTGTGTGGAGTTTTCACGCTCTCCCCGTGTCTGTGTGGAGTTTTCACACTCTCCCCGTCTCTGTGTGGAGTTTTCACACTCTCCCCATGTCTGTGTGGAGTTCGCACACTCTCCCCTTGTCTATGTGGAGTTTGCACACTCTCCCCGTGTCTGTGTGGAGTTCGCACACTCTACCCGTGTCTATGTGGAGTTTGCACACTCTCCCCATGTCTGTGTGGAGTTCGCACACTCTCCCCGTGTCTGTGTGGAGTTTGCACACTCTCCCCGTGTCTGTGTCGAGTTCGCACACTCTCCCCGTGTCTGTGTGGAGTTTGCACACTCTCCCCATGTCTGTGTGGAGTTTGCACGCTCTCCCCATGTCTGTGTGGATTTCGCACACTCTCCCCGTGTCTGTGTGAAGTTCGCACACTCTCCCCGTGTCTGTCTGAAGTTTGCACACTCTCCCCGTGTCTGTGTGAAGTTCGCACACTCTCCCCATGTCTGTCTGAAGTTTGCACACTCTCCCCATGTCTGTGTGGAGTTTGCACACTCTCCCCGTGTCTGTGTGGAGTTTGCACACTCTCCCCGTGTCTGTGTGGAGTTTTCACACTCTCCTCATGTCTGTGTGGAGTTTGCACACTCTCCCCGTGTCTGTGTGGAGTTTGCACACTCTCCTGTGTCTGTGTGGAGTTTGCACACTCTCCCCGTGTCTGTGTGGAGTTTTCACACTCTCCTGTGTCTGTGTGGAGTTTGCACACTCTCCCCGTGTTTGTGTGGAGTTCGCACACTCTCCCCGTGTCTGTGTGGAGTTTTCTCCCACAGTCCAACAATATGCAGATTAGTCGACAGTTCATGATGTGTTGTCCAAGGATGCACGAGCTGGGTGGATTAACCATGAGGAATGCGGGTTTACTGAGATGGATGGGTTTGTGTGGGATGCCCTTCAGAAGGTCAGTGTAGACTCGATGGGACAAATGGTCAGCTTCCATTCTATAAGGGTTCTAATCCAGTGCCACCCTTGATAAATAACATTTAGTTTAAAACAAATTTTTTTGTGTAACACTACCAAGGTGCTTTCCCTCTCCCTCACGTGGCCTTGTTGATCTTGTTGGGCTGAGATGAGTTTGGATGAGGGTCTATTAAGTATTCTACTTGCCAGCTACAAACTTTCTAAAATTGCTTAAGAGTCATAGAGACATACAGCGTGGAAACAAGCCCTTCAGTCCAACTGATCCATGTTGATCAGATTTCCTAAATGGAACTAGTCCTATTTAGCCCATATCCATGTAAACCTTTCCAATTCATGTACCTGTACAAATGTCTTTTAAACATTGTAATTGTACTTACCTTGGAATCACGCCAATTTATGTATTTATTTAAAGATATTCAATATTCCAGGTGCAAGAGAGAAAAACAAAACTTGCAAGAATTGGCAATGGGACTGTCCAAGAAAGAATACCATTCCTGACTCCACAATTATCATTTGGAAAGTTATTGCAATATTTCCAGAATGTTCCTGGTGTTTCAGTCCTGATGTGTGTAAGACAAAAAAAAAATTAAGAATGTTAACTTCACCATGGAGTCTCTACAGGGTGGAAACAGGCCATTCAGCCCAACAAGTGGGCGGCACGGTGGCACAGTGGTTAGCACTGCTGCCTCACAGCGCCAGAGACCCGGGTTCAATTCCCGCCTCAGGCGACTGACTGTGTGGAGTTTGCACATTCTCCCCGTGTCTGCGTGGGTTTCCTCCGGGTGCTCCGGTTTCCTCCCACAGTCCAAAGATGTGCAGGTCAGGTGAATTGGCCATGTTAAATTGCCCGTAGTGTTAGTTAAGGGGTAGATGTAGGGGTATGGGTGGGTTGCGCTTCGGTGGGGCGGTGTGGACTTGTTGGGCCGAAGGGCCTGTTTCCACACTGTAAGTAATCTAATCTAAAAAGTCCACACGAACCCTCTGAAGAGTATCCCAGCCAGACCCATTCCCTTACCTTCTATTTAACCCTGACTAATGCACCTAACCTCCACATCCCTGGACACTGGGGGCAATTTAGCACGGCCAATTCACCTAACCTGTCCATCTTTGGATTGCGGGAGGAAACTGGAGCACCCAAAGGAAACCCACGCAGACACGGGGAGAATGTGAAACTCTGCACAGTCACCTGAGGCTGGAATCAAACCCAGGTCCCTGATGCTGTGAAACAGCAATGCTAGCCATTAGGCCAGCTCATGCCTTTGTTTTTAAGCACTGTTGAATTTCCATTTTATTTTCTGATTACAGAAACCACAGAGGGTTTCACAGTGAGATGCCTTCAGGTTCTTTTACTGTTTTATTTATGTACAACTGTCAGAAACTGATGGCCAGTGAAATATGGATGGTCCAATCAGTGTATCATAGAGTGCAGGAGAGACCCTTCAGCCCAATGAGTACGTACTGCCAAAAGTAGACTAAATCAACATGAGTCCTACGTTCCCATATTAGGCCCATAGCCTTGCATGCTATGGTACATCAAGCGCTCCTCAAAGTACTTTGTAAAGGTTGCGAGATCTCCCACTTCAACTACCCTCAAGGGCAATGCATTCCATACACCCATCACCCTCTGGGGGAAAGGGGTCTTCTTCAAATTCTCTGTAAGCCTCCTGCCTTTCACTTTAAAATGATGCAACCACTTTTGACTAAGGGGAGCAGTTGTTTCGTAATCCCCCCCTCCCCCGCGCCCACCCCTGCCTCCCCCCCCCCCCCACCCCCCCCACCCCCTGCTAAAATGGTGGTTTGACAGCTCTAAGATCAGGATGAAGGTGAAGAAAGGAAAAGGGGTGAAAGGAGTGCAGCCGGTAAGGCACTCCCTGGGGTGCCCATAGCCACCACTCAAACTCCCGGGGTTGCCCCTTTGGATTTAATGGGGCGACAGCACTTACTCCAAGAAACGATTGAAGCAGGGATGGAGCCAATATCTGCCACGCTGAAAAATCATCAGCAGGACATTCAAACACTGAAACGAAGAGTAGAAGCAGGTCTCGGGAGGAAGGCTCTGAACGCTGGAAGACCAGGCTCGGGTCCTTCGGCAACAAGTAGATGACCTGGAAGACAAAAGTAGAAGAAAAATCTTACAGCTCGTGGGTCTCCTAGAGTGCGAGGAAGGCGGGGACATCATTGGAATCCCGAAGGTCCTGGGGCTGGAGTTGAACTCGGGCCTAGTGGCTACTTTCCTGGCCGTCTGTCCAATGTAATGTTTGTTGCAGTCCTTGCAGGGTAGTTTGTGCATTACGTTTGTTCTGCTGGTCAGAAGACATGTGTGGGAATCCCCCCCCCCCCAACCCACCTCCCCCCCCACCCCCGCATCTCCAGCATTATAAAGGAAAACAGCAAGAAGACTGGGAAGAGATCCACCGGCTTTAACGTACAAAGGCTCAAGAATAGTGTTCTTTCAGGACTTCTCAGGAGCCATAGTTCAGAAGAGAAAGGCATTTGATGAAGTTAAGAGAGAATTAAGGGACCTGAACATTCAGTGTTCCTTGAGGTACCCGGCCATCTTGTGTTTCGCTCATGGAGGGACGGTATACAATTTTGACTTCGCAGAAAAGCCCAAGGACTTTGTAAACTCTTTGAAATAAAGGGACTCGGGTCGGGTGTGGGGTGGGGTGGAGGGTGAAGGGGCACCGTTACGGACAATGGTACAGTTTTTCCATACTTTTTCTGCTCCTCTTTTTCTCCCCTTTTTGTGGTTATCGGTTTTATAGCTTTTGTACTGCCTTAGTGCAAAACCAAATTTATTTATCACGTCAGTCAGTTGGTTATAGTCTGGGTTTTTTTTTTGCTGCTGTCCTTGGTTTTTTGGATTGAGGGTGGCTAGACCTGTGGTTAAGATGTATGGAGAAAGGGGTGTGGAGGGGGGAGGAGAGTGGGCGCCAATTGTTAATGCTCAGAATGTAAATAACATGCTGTCTTTAACCGTGCATTGCCTGGGACTAGGGCGCGCTGGAAGGAGCCAGGATGGTAGCAAGAATTGGGAGGAGTGCTCCCTATGGCCAAGGGGGTGGGGTGGGGGGGGAGATCTCTAGAGAATTAGGGTGCTTGTTTAAGTTTAATGTAGTGGCTAGTTTTTCAGTTGTAGTAGTTTTTAATCGGAGTAGTTTTTAGACTTTTTAGACGCTGCACTTCAGATAAGCTTCCTCCACTTGGGAAACCACAGGCTGGAGGACCATGGCTAGTGACTTGTTCATGTGGTGCACCCTGAATGTAAAAGGGAGCCAGTCCCCCATTAAAAACAAAGAAGGTGCTTTCAAGCATTAGGAAGGAAAGGGTGGACATTGCCCTGCTTCAGGAGATGCATTTAACTGATAAGGAACATCTGAATCTGCAGCAGAGGGGGTTATGACAGGGTATTCTTCTCCTCCTTTAGCTCCAAGAGATGAGGAGTGACTATACTGGTAAGAAGAAACCTCCCTTTCCAAGTGTCTGAACAAATTGAGGATGGACATGGATGATTCATCATTCTTAAAGCTCTAATACACAGAGAAGAGTCTGGCGTCTTGAATGTTTATTGGCCCTTGGCGCACCCTCTTAAATTTCTAGTTGATGCAGTCGCTAAATTAATGAGTCTTGGGGTGTGCCGCACGATCATAGGAGGGGGTTTTAACTGCCTAATGTGTCCTGGGGTAGACAGGGTGTTAAGGGGCCCGGCAGGTATGCCTGTGCGATCTGGACTGTTGGTGGACTTGTGTGAGGAGTTGGGATTAGCGGATGTGTGGAAGCATCTCCACCTGAAGGGAAGAGACTTTACTTTCTGTTCCAACCCATGCCTCCTCCATCGCCAGACCATAGCAACACGACGCCTGGAGGAAGAGCGCCTCATCTTCCGCCTAGGAACCCTCCAACCACACGGGATGAATGCAGATTTCTCCAGTTTCCTCATTTCCCCTCCCCCTACCTTATCTCAGTCCCAACCCTCAGACTCAGCACCGCCTTCTTGACCTGCAATCTGCTTCCCAACCTCTCCACCCCCAACCCCTCTCCGGCCTATCACCCTCACCTTTACCTCCTTCCACCTATCGTATTCCCAACGCCCCTCCCCCAAGTCCCTCCTCCCTACCTTTTATCTTAGCCTGCTTGGCACACCCTCCTCATTCCTGAAGGAGGGCTTATGCCCAAATCTCCTGCTCCTTGGATGCTGCCTGACCTGCTGCACTTTTCCAGCAACACATTTTTAAGCTCTGATCTCCAGCATCTGCAGTCCTCACTTTCTCGTACCTATTTGGTACCTAGAGTGCTGTGGTCTGGGGGGAGACCCTTTGTCAGGTGGGTGGCTGTATTGTTTAATGATCCTAACGCAGCAGTCGTCACAAACAGCACTAAGTTGGATAACTTTAGTCTTGGGAGAGGTAGTCGACAAGGATGTCCTGTCTCACCGCTGTGATTCACCTTGTCAATTGAGCCATTGGCTGAGGCTATCAGGTGGGACCCTAAAATAGTGGGGCCAGGGCTGGGAATGGGGGAGTACAACATCACCCTAGACGCTGATGACTTCCTTTGGTTCTTGGCCAATCCTCAATTGGTTCCTCAATTGATGCAAAACACTTATTTATTTGGCAGTGGGGGAGATCAGTGGGGGTGCCTGATCTGAAGGATGGAATGCAGTTCTCGTTTAGATGATTGTCAAAAGGTTTATTGTATTTGGGTATTTATATGACCCCTGCCTTCCACCAGCTGTATAAAGCTAACTCTGCACAATTACTGGGGAGGATAAAACAGGATTTGCAGCGGTGGAAGGGATTACCGTTATCATGGTTAGGCCAAATAGCCCTGATTAAAAGGAATGTTCTTCCTCAACTGTTTCTATTGTTGCTACCCAGACAAGTGTTACAGAGGCTCAATGGTTGGCTAGGGTCCTTTATTTGGTGTCACAAGTGCCCCCTAATTAAATTTACCAAATTGGAGCTTTCACAGGTGAGGGAGTGGTGAATCTTACGGACTTGAAGCGATATCAAATAAGTGCCCTGTTAGCATATGTGGGTGAGTGGGTACGGGTGGGGGACACGGAGTTGATTTGGCTCGACGTTGAAGACTTGCCGTCGCAATGTCCCCGAGTTAATCTATTATTCATTGATAAGATGAAACCTGTGACCAATCAGTGTAGGAGCCCAGTCATTTTAAATACGGTGAAAGCCTTGAGGAAATGAGGCAAGACAAGGGCAATTATCTTAAGGCCTCGCCAGTTACCTCACTAGTGGGAGCCCAAGGACTTAAAGCTGGGCAATGGACTCCAGTTTTAAGCCAGAGGAGAATAAGGGAATCTCTTGTTTGGCCGATTTGTTCGAGGGGGAAGTCTTGATGTCATTTAGCCAACTGTCAGAAAGATGGATTGTCTAATGGGGACCTTTTCTGGTACTTTCAGACAAGGATTATATACAGAGGAAGACCACGCTCCTGGCTCAGTTTTACAAGTCAGACAGGGAGAAAAGAGCACTCCAGTGTACAGGCACTCTTTCGGTTCGTACTTTGTATCATTTACAGAATGGACTTGCCTTAGGAGATGTGGAGATGACCTGGAATCGGGAACTAGGAGAGGATATTTCATTGGAAACATGGGAAGATACATGGGAAAATGCAAAGAAGATCTCAATATGTAACAAAGCATGGGGCATGCAGTTGAAGATTTTACACAGGGCTCATATGGCACCAGAGAGGCTAGCTAAATTCAGACGGGGTGTCACCAGGGTTTCCCAAATGTAACATTAGAATAGGTACTCTCACACGCTGCTACTGGTCCTGTTGTAAGATCCAGAGATACTGGAATGCCAAAGTAAGGGAGGTGAAGGAAATCCTGGGGATTGAAGTCAAAGTGGACCCTGTATTTCTTCTTCTGGGGTTGCCAAATTTTGCCCTCTCTGGGGGAGCACGGGAAGAGACTGTGTAACATTCTTAGCCACTGTGTGATGACGAACATATTAATGAGTTGGACGTTGGAAAAGCCTCCCAGGTCTTATGGGGTGGCACAGTCTGGTGATGGAGCACCTCCCCCAAGACTGCCTCACAAATATGGTGCACCACCCAATGGAGCAGTTTTTTTAAGACATGGCAGCCCTTTCTAAATTATATTGATGCAGATTTATCGGCAATGTTACTTAGGGGATCAGTTTGGGCACCCGTGGGGCCCTGGGAAGGGGGTAGCTGGGGAAATAAAAAAATATGGTTACAATGACTGGTACTCCTAGGGGTGGGAGCTTTACTAGAGGTGTGGTGAGTGAAGGAGAACATAGAACATAGAACATAGAAAAATACAGTGCAGTACAGGCCCTTTGGCCCTCGAAGTTGCACTGATCCAAGCCCACCTAACCTACACTAGCCCACTATCCTCCATATGCCTATCCAATGCCCATTTAAATGCCCATAAAGAGGGAGAGTCCACCACTGCTACTGGCAGGGCATTCCATGAACTCACGACTCGCTGAGTAAAGAATCTACCCCTAACATCTGTCCTATACCTACCACCCCTTAATTTAAAGCTATGCCCCCTCGTAATAGCTGACTCCATACGTGGAAAAAGGTTCTCACGGTCAACCCTATCTAAACCCCTAATCATCTTGTACACCTCTATCAAGTCACCCCTAAACCTTCTTTTCTCCAATGAAAACAGCCCCAAGTGCCTCAGCCTTTCCTCATACGATCTTCCTACCATACCAGGCAATTTCCTGGTAAACCTCCTCTGCACCCGTTCCAGTGCCTCCACATCCTTCCTATAGTATGGCGACCAAAACTGCACACAATACTCCAGATGCGGCTGCACCAGAGTCTTATACAACTGCAACATGATCTCAGGACTCCGGAACTCAATTCCTCTACCAATAAAGCCCAGTAGACCATATGCCTTCTTCACAGCACTATTTACCTGGGTGGCAACTTTCAGAGATCTGTGTACATGGACACCAAGATCCCTCTGCTCTTCCACACTACCAAGTATCCGACCATTAGCCCAGTACCCCATCTTTTTGTTACTCTTACCAAAGTGAATCACCTCACACTTACCCACATTGAACTCCATTTGCCACCTTTCTGCCCAGCTCTGCAGCTTATCTATATCCTGCTGTAACCTGACACATCCTTCCTCAATGTCAACAACTCCACCGACTTTCATATCATCCGCAAACTTGCTCACCCAACCTTCTAGCCCCTCCTCCAGGTCATTTATAAAAATGACAAACAGCAATGGTCCCAAAACAGATCCTTGGGGAACACCGCTAGTAACTGCACTCCAAGATGAACCTTTACCATCAACTACTACCCTCTGGCTTCTTCCAGCCAGCCAACTCCTAATCCAAACCTCCAACTCACCCTGAATGATATACCTCCGTATTTTTTGCAGTAGCCTACCATGGGGAACCTTATCAAACGCCTTACTAAAATCCATATACACCACATCTACCGCTTTACCCTCGTCCACCTCCTTAGTCACCATCTCAAAGAATTCAATAAGGTTTGTGAGGCACGACCTGCCCTTCACAAAACCATGCTGACTATCCTTGATCACATTATTCCTATCCAGATGTTCATAAATCCTATCCCTTACAATTCTCTCTAAGACTTTGCCCACAACAGAAGTGAGACTCACCGGCCTATAGCTACTAGGGTTATCCCTACTGCCCTTCTTGAACAAGGGAACCATGTTTGCTATCCTCCAATCTTCTGGCACTATTCCTGTAGACAACGAGGACATAAAAATCAAGGCCAATGGCTCTGCAATCTCCTCCCTTGCTTCCCAGAGAATCCTAGGATAAATGCCATCAGGCCCAGGGGACTTATCTATTTTCACCCTTTCCAGAATTTCCAACACCTCTTCCCTACATACCTCAAAGCCGTCCATTCTAATTAATTGTGACTCAGTATTCACATCGGCAACAATGTCCTGTTCCTGAGTGAATACTGATGAAAAGTATTCATTCAGTGTCTCCCCAATCTCTTCAGCCTCCACATGCAACTTCCCACTACTATCCTTGACTGGACCTATTCCTACCCTAGTCATTCTTTTATTCCTGACATACCTATAGAAAGCCTTTGGGTTTTCCCTATCCTACCAACTAAGGACTTTTCATGTCCCCTCCTTGCTGCTCTTAATTCTCTCTTCAGATCCTTCCTGGCCACCTTATAACACTCAATCGCCCCAATTGAACCTTCACGCCTCATCTTTACATAGGCCGCCCTCTTCCCTTTAACAAGGGATTCCAATTCCTTATTAAACCACAGCTCCCTCACACGACCCTTTCCTCCCTGCCTGACAGGTACATATTTATCAAGGACACTCAATAGTTGCTCCTTGAACAAGCTCCACATATCGATTGTGCCCTTGCCTTGAAGCCTACTTTTCCAAGCCACGCATCCTAAGTCGTGTCTCACCGCATCATAATTTCCCTGACCCCAGCTATAACTCTTGCCCTGCAGTGTACACTTATCCCTCTCCATCACTAGAGTAAAAGTCACCGAATTGTGGTCACTGTCCCCAAAGTGCTCACCTATCTCCAATTCTAACACCTGGCCTGGTTCGTTACCCAGAACCAAATCCAGTATGGCCTCACCTCTTGTTGGCCTGTCTACATATTGTGTCAGGAAACCCTCCTGCACACATTGGACAAACACCGACCCATCTAACGAACTCGAGCTATAGCTTTCCCAGTCAATATCAGGAAGGTTAAAGTCCCCCATAACAACCACCCTATTACTTTCACTCTTCTCCTGAATCATCCTCGCAATCCTTTCTTCTACGTCTCTCGGACTATTAGGAGGCCCGTAGAAAACTCCTAACAGGGTGACCTCACCTTTTCGTATTCCTAACCTCAGCCCAAACTACCTCAGATGGCGAGTCTTCATCCATCGTCCTTTCCACCGCTGTAATACTATCTTTGACAAGCAATGCCACACCTCCCCCTCTTTTACCCCCACCTCTGACCCTACTAAAATATTTAAACCCTGGAACCTGCAACAGCCAATCCTGTCCCTGTTCTACCCCTGTCTCCGTAATAGCCACAACATCAAAATCCCAGGTACCAACCCACGCTGCAAGTTCACCTACCTTATTTCGTATACTTCTTGCATTAAAGTACACACACTTCAAGCCACTTTACTGTTTACAGACACCCTCCTTTGAGATTGATGCCATGTTCCTAACCTCCCTACACTCCAGGTCCTGCACCCTAAAGCTACAGTCCAGGTTCCAATGGCCCTGCAGAGTTAGTTTAAACCGTCCCAAAGAGCACTAGCAAACCTCCCGCCAAGGATACTGGTGCCCCTCAGGTTCAGGTGTAGACCATCCTGTTTATAGAGGTCCCACCTTCCCCAGAAAGAACCCCAGTTATCCAGATTAAGTAGAATTAAGTAAGGTAATATAACTTAATTCAAGCTATTGAATTCAGCTTACTTTAATTGAGGTTTAGCTTAAGAGATACGTTTTGTTCTGGTAGAATTGTAGGTAGATTATCATTAATAGTATTGTGATATGACATTGTTGTACGACCTCGATCTTTTTGTATTTTGTTTTTTTTTAATTGTTGTTCTCTAAAAGATTTGAAAAAGTTTTTATTAAAAATATTTAAGAAAAACAAACAAACATATCGATTTGGACCCCATTTACCAACCTCTCAGAAACAGAACAGGAAGTGATATCATCCACCACAACAGACCAAGACACATAAATAGCAAGTGGGACAGAACACCAGCCCTACACCGGGGGCTCACTGATGATGTCACTGACCTGGTGACAAAACGTCTGAGAACAAACCGACCAGCTCAGCGAGCAAACTTACAACCTGATATCTGCAGAAGTCTAGGTTGCAACTGTCTTGAAAACAGGAGTTACTGGGTTGGTGTTAAAGTCACCGGCCTAGTAATCCAGTCCCTCTCTGTGGGAACAGGTTCAAATCCCACTTCAGCAGCTGTTGGAATTTCAATTCAATGATCATCTTGATATTTTATGGGGCCCTCTTGCTGCACAGATGTAGTGTCCCTGCCCTGGGAGTCCCAGGTTCAAGTCTCACCTGCTCCAGAGGTGTGTAATAGATTCTTTGATTGGGAAATACAAATTAATAACCAGCCCCAGGTTATTAATAATTGTGAAAAAAGGAAACACAATAAGCAGTCCAATAAATTTGGCTACTTACATGACTGGACTTAGCAATAATCTTCCAGAAACTTCCCCAGAGTCAACATTAGCCAGATAATTGACAGCTGCTGATGGAAATGTTCATTATTGTATGTTTGTCTGCAATTAAAACGTACATCTCCAAAAATAAACTATTAATTAATCTGATTTCAAGTTACCCCGTGTGACATAATGCCTCATTTAACCTCTGGAATGGGTCACAGACAGTTGGCTATCAGCTATGTCTCAATAATGGCTACAGCTCCTTCACTCCAGAGAGGTTTTGACTTCCATGACATTGAACCTATCTGCCGTTTGAACGATATGATTTTCAAACAGTGAGGAGTTTCGGGGTCAGCCCTGAAGCACATTGTGTCTGTCTGACATAATCAGCTGCCCTGACTGGGTGGCACAGTGTCTCAGTGGTTAACACTGCTGCCTCACAGTGCCAGGGACCCAGGTTTGATTCCAGCCTCGGACGACTGTCTGTGTGGAGCTTACACATTCTCCCCGTGTCTGCGTGGGCTTCCTCCCACAGTGCAAATATGTGTCAGCTAGGTAGATTGGCCAGGGTAACTGCACAGTGATGGGGATAGGGTGGGTCAGTGCAGACTTGATAGACCAAATGGCCTCTTTCTGCACTGTAGGATTCTACACGGGAATTGGTTAACCAAAGTATGTCCAACCCATTCCAAGATGGTGGGGTCAACAGGGTAGGGAGTGTTACGTTTCCTGAGCTGTATGTTCTAAGTTGGCTTTACCCGCTCTCTCCTTTTCCATGCTTTTCTTTCTCTTTCCTTTTCTTTCACCTCTGATTTCATGCGGGAGCAAGATATCAAAGGGTTGTCAGCAGCAACGGTGATGGTGGTGCCCAAATTGAGGTCTCCTGGCTTCGGTAGTTCCAGAGCCTGGACTCAGGAACTCAGTGGGCTGTCAGCTGTTGAGTTTGGTTGAGTTCAGAACAGTCTGGAGGCAAGGCCTGGTGTAGACTGGGAGGCAAGGCCTGGGGCAGTCTGGAGGCAAGGCCTGATGTAGACTGGGAGGCAAGGCCTGGGGCAGTCTGGAGGCAAGGCCTGGGGCAGTCTGGAGGCAAGGCCTGATGTAGACTGGGAGGCAAGGCCTGGGGCAGTCTGGAGACAAGGTCTGGTATAGACTGGAGGCATGGTCTGGGGTTGACTGGAGGTGAGGCCTGGGGCGAACTGGAGGCAAGTCCTGGGGTTGACTAGAGGTGAGGCCTGGAGCAAACTGAAGGCAAGGCCTGGGGCGGTCTGGAGGCAAGGTCTGGTATAGACTGGAGGCAAGGCGTGGGGTTGACTGGAGGTGAGGCCTGGGCAAACTGGAGGCAAGTCCTGGGGTTGACTAGAGGTGAGGCCTGGAGCAAACTGAAGGCAAGGCCTGGGGCGGTCTGGAGGCAAGGCCTAGGGCAGTCTGGAGGCAAGGCCTGGGGTTGACTGGAGGTGAGGCCTGGGGTTGACTGGAGGTGAGGCCTGGGGCAAACTGGAGGCAAGGCCTGGGGCGAACTGGAGGCAAGGCCTGGGGTTGACTGGAAGTGAGGCCCGGGGTTTACTGGAAGTGAGGCCTGGTGAAGACTGGAGGCAAGCTCTGAGGCGGACTGCTTGAGAGACTGTAATGCTGATCTGCTTATTTCATTATTTCTCTAATTTATTCAACCTGTAGTGAGGTACCTTTGACCCTAAGATGGCGAGGTAAGTGGCGACTTTGTAAACTTTTCACTGCACTCGTGTGAGTACATGTGACAATAAAGTTAATTCCAATTCAAATCAATCCACCCTCAAAAACAATTCATCTTGTTAACTCCACTTTTTGGATTTCATCTCAAAAACAAGGACATTGATAAACTGATATCCCTGACTTGATTTGTATTTAAATCATGACTAACCAAATAATCTTTTTTATTGATTCGGATCTTATATCTCCTTCTCTGTTCGTAAGTGGGCTTCTCTTGTGAGAACTAATGCCTCCTGTCACCACTGAAGAGTGTGTGAAATAATCTTTATTTCTGGTTTCACTTTACCACAGTGTTTATGCTGTTCCTGCAAAGTCAGGACCACAAAGAGAGACTTTTGGGGAGGTAGGTGACCACGGTGGTACAGGAGGACAAGAGGAGGAAATATAAACAAGAATCTGCTCACGAAGAGGTGGTGAGGAGAGAGAGAGAGAGATGATGATTTGGAGGAGCCAGTATTGGACTGCGGTGGACAAAGTTAAAAATCACAGAACACTAGGTCAAACCTGTTGGAATATAACCTAGTGTTGTGTGATTTTTAACTACAGAGAGAGAGAGATCGTTTTGTAAAACTTACAATCTGGCTGTGATAAAGTGTTCTCATTCGGTGGCTAGGTTGATGAGGTTGGTCTCTGAGCCCTGTACAAAGTTCTATCTGAGTCTCTTGCTGGCAATAATATATTAGAGTATGTTAGATTAAGTGTAAGTCTTGCTTTCGACCCCCTGACCATACAGCCCTTAGACGTAAGAGCAGCGTAGGCCATTCAGCCCATCGAGTCAGCTCTGCCATTCAATGAGATCCTGGCCAACTTTGTTTTCCTGCCTTCTTCCGATCAACTCTGGTTCCATTCCTGATTAAGTATATCCCCTTGAATATACTCAAAGACCCAGCCTCGAAAGCCATTTGTGCTAATGAATTCCACAAATTCACCAGGAAGGATAGCTCCAGGAAGAGCCGAAGAGGGACAATTGAAACCTTATAGGTGTGAAAGAGAAAGAGGTTCGTGGGTTTCCTACAGGTGCTCCGGTTTCCTCCCACAGTCCAAAGATGTGCAGGTTAGGGTGGATTGGCCATGGGAAGTTGCCCATAGTGTTCAGAGATGTGCAGGTTAGGGTGGATTGGCCATGGGAAGTTGCCCATAGTGTTCAGAGATGTGCAGGTTAGGGTGGATTGGCCATGGGAAGTTGCCCATAGTGTTCAGAGATGTGCAGGTTAGGGTGGATTGGCCGTGGGAAGTTGCCCATAGTGTTCAGGGATGTGCAGGTTGGGGTGGATTGGCTGTGGGAAATTGCCCATAGTGTTCAGGGATGTGCAGGTTAGGGTGGATTGGCCAGAGTAAACGCAGAGGTACAGGGATAAGTTAGGGGGAATGGGTCTGGATCTGGATGGGATGCTCTTCCGGGGTCAGTGTGGACCCGATGGGCTAAATAGCCTGATTCCACACTGTAGGGGTGGTACGATTCTCTTGGTTGTGTTATGGACTAGGCCAGACCAGTCAAAACATTCTTTAGCAGGCAGCTCAGACCATAACTTTGCAATTTGTTTCGGTAAGTGCATGGTGAAAATTACCCGGTTGACTATTAGTTTTTCAAACAGACAACAATTTATTCACAACATTACACAATGGAACACAAAGAACAGAATAAGGAACCCCTACAGAACTCAACCTATCCATCTAGACTTAATTATGCTGTTCTGAATATACACAACAGTCCCAATAAGCAAACCTCCTTTAAAAACCAGTATAAATGGAACACATGCTTACATGTTGAAGTTGAAGGGCAGAGAAAGCGAGAGAGTTTCCACACAACTCCCTGTTGAACTTCCAATCTGTTCAAGACTAAACTAAAAACTGCTCAGCTCAGTTAGAGAGCTGACCACGCCCCTTTCATTATACAGATCACTTATCCTTTTGCATAATGAACCACGTTATTGATAAAACAAAACATGTATCATTTGTGTGTTTGTGTTTGAGTGGGAGACCACTTCATGAAAGCCTTAAAAGAGCAAAATATGATCTATCAAACCAGATAGCACACTGGGATCTGATCTGTGTAGCAATATGTCAGCTGGTATCATAAAACTTGATGGTGTAGAATTTGAGTATTGAGTCAGACAGCATAGTGGTTAGCACTGCTGTCTCACAGCACCAGGGACACGGGGTCGATTCCAGCCTTGGGTGACTGTATGGAGTTTGCACATCCTCCGAGTGCTCCGGTTTCCTCCCACAGTCCAAAGATGTGCAGGTCATGTGAATTGGCCATGGGAAATTGCCCACAGTGTGCAGGGATGTACAGGTTAGATGGGTTAGCATGGGAAATACTGGGTTAAAGGGATAGAGTCAGTTTGTGTGGGAGGGTCAGTGGTGGACTCGATGGGCCAAATGGCCTGCTTCCATACCATGGGGATTTGATACTGAATAAAGAGATTTGCTGTGGAAATACTTTTGGCTTCTCAGCATCGGGATCGAATGCCACTTTTCAAAAAGGAATAGCAAATGTATATCGCAGGATAAAAAGATGCTGATTGGCTAACAAGTGAACTGGAACAGGCTCAGCTGCTGCCTAGGAGAATGCCTCTTTACCCTCATGCAGTGTGAATTGCAACTCCCCTGGCAATTTGGCACTCTTGCATTTTATCCTGATGAATGCAACACCAAAATCATTGACAGCTCATTCAAATTTCCAGCAGTATTAGATAAGATGACCCATTGTTCTGGCTGCCCACTGGTTTCCGTGTCTCCCCTGTCAATTCCCCTCAGCATTTTAAACAGCCTGATCCAATCTCCTCTGAGTTCTTCAGCAATCAACAACAACAACAACTTGCATCTGCAGAGTGCCGCCATTATAAACCTTATCAGTGTGCTTCACAGAGGCATGGCTCCCTAGTTCCTTCTCAAGGGATATGAAATAAGTCAAGATTAGTGTGGTGCTAGAAATACACAGCAAGTCAGGCAGCATCCGAGGGGCAGGAAAATTGGCGCTTTGGGCAGAAGCCCTTCATCAGGAATCACCTATTTGATTCCTGATGAAGGGATCCTGCCCGAATCGTCGATTTTCCTGCTCCTCGGATGTTGCCTGACTTGCTGTGTATTTCCAGCACCACACTAATCTTGACTCTAATCTCCAGCATCTGCAGTCCTCACTTTCACCTATATGCAATATGTGCATAACTGGCCAACAACAGAACTAAAATTTTGTTTCTTAATTCATTCACAAGGAGTAGGCATCACTGGTGAGGCTAGCATTTATTGCTCGGGGGCAGCTAAGTGTCAACCACATGTGGGTCTGCAGTCACAATTTCCTTCCAAAAGGATATTAATGATCCAGATGGAGTTTTTTTTAACAAACAATGGATGCATTGTCATTATTAGACTCTTGATTGCAGATGTTTATTGAATTCAAATTCCACCATCGACTGTGATGGGTTTCCAACCCAAGACATTACTTGGGTCTCTGGATGAGCAGTCAAGCAATAATACCTCTAGGCCATTGCCTCTCCATTGAAAACCCCCCTGAAGGAATAGAATAAAGGCCGTTAGCTCTGAAAGTGGTTGAAGAGATCAATTTTAAGAAGAATCCTCATGGGGGGGGATGAGGTGGGGCTGGGGGAGAGCTCGGAGAAGAGGAACCTTCGAGTCCTTCGCAGGATGAGTGACCTGTCCCTGTCATTTAATCCTCTAATTCCTGTCATCCACTGGGGAGAGGAGGAGGAGAAAACCACGCCAAGAGCAAGATCTCCATGATATTTACATCCTCTAACTCTTGGACATTCTGGGAATGTGATTTCAGGCAGACGTGCTGAGCAGGAATTGAGGGAAAGGTTTGGAAAATTGATTGGCCGTGGTAAGTTGCCCCATAGTGTCCAGGAATGTGTAAGTTAGATGGGTTAGTCATATGAAAATTACAGGTCTGGATGGGGCACCCTTCAGAGGGCCAGGGTAGAAACAATGGCTTCTTTCTGCCCTATAGGGATTCTGTAATTCAGTTTGCATTAAGCCCTGTTCTAAGGGACCTGTTAGGGGTTGCTCCTACATTTTAGTGAAGGGATACTTTTCAAGCAGTTGGCTCAGACTTATCATGACAGATTCCTGGGAGTTGAAACCATTACCTCCAGGGCCAGAGGTAGGTACACTATTACTGTGCGACAAGAGTCCAGGCATGCCCACTGCAGATATTCTCCAACCAACCCGTTCAGACATGTTATGATTCCAGCCCCTGTCTGTGTGGAGTTTGCACATTCTCCCCGTGTCTGCGTGGGTTTCCTCCGGGTGCTCCGGTTTCCTCTCACATTCCAAAGATATCAGGTTAGGTGAATTGCTCATGCTAAATTGCCCCATGGTGTTCTAGTCAGGGGTAACATAGGGAGTGGGTCTAGGTGGGTTACTCTTCGGAGGGTCGACGTGGACTTGTTGGACCGAAGGGCCTGTTCCCACTCTGTAGAGATTCTATGATTGTATGATTCATAACAGCTCTGGAGCAGGTGAGACTTTAACCTGAGCCTTCTAACTTAGAGACATTGACTCTACCACTGCACCACAATAACTAACTTTCACTCCTGTTGGACCCGTAAAATGGCACTAGGAGGTGTTATTAACTCCTACAACACCAGGGGAAGCCAGTGCTTGACGTGTAGATATTTTCTAATCAGTTGAACATTGCACACCTATCAGTAGACAGGGTTTGGAGCCAGGCCTCTGGGTTCAGAGATAGAGACATAGCACTGCACCGCAGGAACCCCACAGTGATTGACATGTACATTTGTTAGACCTCCCTTTTATGTAATTCCATAATTGCCTGACCTAATTAATAAGCAACATTGATGGCCATGTAGTAGTATTAATTATCGCATACATTCATTATTTTTGAATACAGTCAGATGATTAAAACTCTCTCGGTGTGCGACTTAATCCTTTAACTGGGTTTCTGCTGAGGAATGGCTTTCTCAAACTAGCCACTTGTACTAAAAGGCACTTCAGCAGAGACAGCAAAATTAATTGTCACCAGGAAGGAGAGGTTCCAAGCATTGGTTCAGGGAGTGTGAATTTAGGATCAACTGAAAGGAGGGGGGGAGAGGAGAGAGAGAGAGACAAAGAATTCCAAAGCGTCGGGCCTAGTCCCCCAACAGGCGCCTTCGTTAAATGTAAAGAAAATAAGGATAAAGAGCCAGAAAAGGAGGATCTCAGAGGGCTTGCAGGAGATCACAGAGAGATAGGGTTGGGGTAAGGCCTTGGAGAGATTTGTAAACCAGGGGGAGAACTTTCAATGTAGGCAGATACAATTGAGAGATCTCGGTGCGAGCTCAGATACAGGTGACCTCCTGGGGAAGGAGGATGGGGTGTTAAATCAATTAAACCCAAAGTTTGAAGAGAGACGACGATTAGGCAGGAGGCAACTCAGCAAGGCTGAATGCTTTGAATCTCAACAACTTGGAGGAGAGTAAGGAGGACGAGGGCAGTGGTACCAGCTATGAGCTCAGCTGGTTAGAAGCCAGGTGAGGTAAGCCAACAAGTGTTGTGTTACTAGCTGTGGAGGTTCAGGGCTTCCTCATCTTTGGTAAGCTTGGAGAATATTTACCGTCAAACTAGAAACTATTACTTGTCTCTTTCTAATGAAGAAATACACCTGTGGTACTTCTTGTGTGGATGGTAAGAAGTTGTGTGAGAAAGAAGAAGCAAATTAATCATGAGCCCCTTGACTGGGTCAGTCGGGGAGAGGGCGATGGGGCTATGGATGCCATCTTTGCCAAAAATGCCCAAACCCCAAACAATGTCCGTGTCACACAAATGCTAGGCTATGACAATTGCCAGAAAGAGACAATCTAATCACTGTCCCTTGACATTCAATGGTGCTACCATCACTGAACCCCCACGATCAACATCCTGGGGATTATCATTGACCAGAAATTCAACTGCTCACCACATAAATACAGTGGCTACAGGAGTAGGTGGGAGGCTGGGAATACTGTGGTGAGTAACTCACCTCCTGACTCCCCAAAGCCTGTCCATCATTGACTAGGCACAAGGCAGGAGTGGGATGGAATGCTCCCCACTTGCCTGGATTGGGTGCCACTCCAACAACACTCAAGAAGCTCAACACCATCCTGGACAAAGCAGCCCACTTGATTGGCACCACATCCACAAGGATCCACTCCCTCCATCACTGACACTCAGTAGCAGCACTGTGTACTATCGACAAGATGCACTGCAGAAATTCACCAAAGATCCTTAGACAGCACCTTCCAAACCAATGGCCAATTCCTTCTAGAAGGACAAGGGCAGCAGATACATGGGAACACCACCCCCTGCAAGTTGCCCTCCAAGCCGCTCACCATCCTGACTTGGAAATATATCGCTGTTCCTTCAGTGTCGCTGGGCCAAAATCCTTTAATTCCCTCCCTAAGGGCATTGTGGGTCAACCCACAGCAGATGAATGCAACAGTTCAGAAAGGCAGCTCAGCCCTAGCTTTGCAAGGGTGGCATGGTGGCTCAGTGGTTAGCACTGCTGCCTCACAGCCCCAGGGTCCCAGGTTTGATTCCAGCCTCAGGCAACTGTCTGCTTGGAGTTTGCACATTCTCCCCGTGTCGGTGTGGGTTTCCTCTGGTTTCCTCCCACAGTCTAAAGATGTGCAAGTCAGGTGAACTGGTAAATTGCCCATAGTGTTAGGTGCATTAGTCAGAGGGAAATGGGTCTGGGTGGGTTACTCTTTGGAGGGTCAGTGTGGGCTGGTTGGGCTGAAGGGCCTATTTCCACACTGTAGGGAATCTAATCTAAAATCGAGGGCTGGGCAATAAATGCTTGGCCCAGCCAGCGATGCCCACATCCCACAACGAATAAATAAATGAAGGGAAGAAAAGATGTTTTCTTACAAAGAATGCGGGCTTGTTAGCTCGATCTATTGAGGAATAAAAAAGGGCTGATCCAATGCGAAAGGATAGCAAAGATGATTCTCGATAGGAGTGAGAGAGGCATGGTAGTTGTCATGGGGGACTTCAACTATCCAAATATTGACTGGGATCACTACAGTACGAGTACTATAGATGGGTCAGTATTTGTCCAGTGTGTGCAGGAGGGCTCCCTGACACAGTATGTAGACAGGCCAATAAGGGGCGAAGCCACTTTAGATTTAGTACTGGGTAACAAGCCTGGCCAGGTGTTAGATTTGGAAGTAGGTGAGCACTTTGGAGACAGCGATTACAATTCTGTCAGGTTTACTTTAGTGGTGGAAAGGGATAGGTGTACTCCACCCAGCAAGAGTTACAGCTGGGGGAAGGGAAATTACGATGCAATTAGGAAAGATTTAGGAAACGTAGAATGGGGAAGGAAACTGCAGGGGATCAGCCCATTTAAAATGTGGAGCTTATTCAAGGAAAAGCTCCTGTGTGTCCTAGATAAGGATGTACCTGTCAGGCAGGGAGGAAGATATAGAACGCAGGAGCTGTGGTTTACTAGGGAAGTGGGATGAAAGTGAGGACTGCAGATGCTGGAGATTAGAGCTGAAAATGTGTTGCTGGAAAAGCGCAGCAGGTCAGGCAGCATCCAAGGAGCAGGAGAATCGACGTTTCGGGCATAAGCCAAGATACAGAGATACTTGCATCTAGACTAGAAGAGATTGAGGTTCACAAGGAAGAGGTATTAGAAATACTGCAGAGTGTGAAAATAGACAAGCCCCCTGGGTCGGATAGAATCTATCCGAGGATCCTCTGGGAAGCAAGGGAATAGTGCCTGAGGACTGGAGGATAGCAAATGTGGTTCCCTTGTTCAAAAAAGGGTGGTAGAGACAACCCTGGGAATTACAGACCAGTGAGTCTCACTTCAGTTGTTGGTAAAGTGTTGGAAAAGGTTATAAGAGATAGGATTTATAAACATCTAGAAAAGAATAATCTGATTAGGGACAGTCAGCACGGTTTTGTTAAGGGTAGGTCGTGCCTAACGAATCTTATTGACTTTTTTGACGAAGTGACCAAACAGGTAGATGAGAGTAAACCGGTTGATGTGGTGTATATGGATTTCAGCAAGGTGTTCGATAAGGTTCCCCACAGTAGGCTATTGTACAAAATGCAGAGGAATGGGATTGTGGGAGACATAGCAGTTTGGATCAGTAATTGGCTTGCTGAAAGAAAACAGAGGGTTGTAGTTGATGGAACATGTTCATCTTGGTGTCCAGTTACTAGCGGTGTACCGCAAGGGTCGGTGTTGGGTCCACTGCTGTTCGTCATTTTTATAAATGACCTGGATGAGGGCGTAGAAGGGTGGGTTAGTAAATTTGCGGGTGACCCTAAGGTCGGTGGAGTTGTGGATAGTGACAAAGGATGTAGTAGGTTGCAGAGAGACATAGATAGGATGCAGAGCTGGGCTGAGGGGTGGCAAATGGAGTTTAATGTGGACAAGTGTGAGGTGATACACTTTGGCCGGAGTAATCGGAATGCAAAGTACTGGGCTAATGGTAAGATTCTTGGGAGTGCAGATGATCAAAGAGATCTCAGTGTCCATGTACACAGACCCTGAAAGTTGCCACCCAGATTGACAGGGTTGTTAAGAAGGCACACAGTGTTTTGGCCTTTATTAATAGAGGGATTGAGTTCCAGAACCAGGAGGTTATGCTGCAGCTGTACAAAACTCTGGTACGGCTGCACTTGGGGTATTGTGTACAGTTCTGGTCACCGCATTATAAGAAGGATGTGGAAGTTTTGGAAAGGGTTCAGAGGAGATTTACTAGGATGTTGCCTGGTATGGAAGGAATGTCTTACGAGGAAAGGCTGAGGGCCCTGAGGCTGTTCTCGTTAGAGAGAAGAAGGTTAAGAGGTGACTTAATAGAGACATACAAGATAATCAGAGGGTTAGATAGGGTGGACAGGGAGAGCCTTTTTCCAATTATGGGGACGGCAAATACGAGGGGATACAACTTTAAAGTGAGGGGAGATAGGTATAAGACAGATGTCAGTGGTAGTTTCTTTACTCAGAGTAGTAAGGGTGTGGAATGCTTTGCCTTCAAAGATAGTAGATTCGCCAAGTTTAAGTGCATTTAAGTCGTCATTGGACAGGCATATGGACGGACATGGAATAGTGTAGGTGGGATGGGCTTCAGATTAGTGTGTACAGGGCGGCGCAACATCGAGGGCCGAAGGGCCGGTACTACGCAGTGATGTTCTGTGTTCTATGAAAGGCTGACAGAGATCTTCCCAGGGAAGGGATTAATATTGGTGGGGGGGGCGGGGGCGGGGTGCTTGAGAATGGGTTTGTGGTGAGTTTAACAATTGCTCGCTCCACCAATCAGTCTCCCGGACCGCCGCACCCCCTCAGGCATCAAGAGGGGAGGAGGGGTTGAAGACAGCAAATTGGAAAATGAATCCATTTTCACTTGGTCATGCCAGAATCCATAGGGTGGTGGGGGCGGGGGCGGGGGGTGGGGGGGTGATGTTGATGTTTGCAAAGCTAACTGCATGACAGCAGATGGCACTGGGAAAAGTCATATTGATCTTAAACTATATAAATAATTCAGAGAATAAGTGTAACAGATGAGCAGCCGAACCTCAAAGTATAAACTAGTCTTTCTGGGTTTTTTTTTTCTCTTTTTTTTTTTGAAAATCCCATTTCCCTGGCTGGGGATTAAGAAGCAGTCTGTAACCAATGAAGCTTGATATTAAATTGCATTAGTGAGTAGACCCGTGCAGTTTATAATGAAAACAGTCACTGAGGAACTTGTAGAAGGAAGGCTATTAAACTGTGGCTGATGGCGATGGCACTGAGCTGGTGGAAAGTGCATGCATCTCCTGCCTCATGCTGCCTAATAGAACGGAACAGAATGAACAAAAACAGCCAGGCTGCTAATTGTTTTAATTCATTAGTCTTGACGTAAGTCATTATTAGCCCATCTCACGGTGTCCCCAAGCCTTGATGGGGAGCTATTTATGAAGATTCCCTCATCGTTGTGCTAAGGCTGGATTGGGAGACGATGGCTATCAGATATCGGCAGAGGAGCTGACTTGAGAAGTGGTAACCTTTACGTTCCGGCCGTAGGCAACACCTGATGTCTACTCTGGTGGCTCAGTTGGCTGGATGACCGATTTGTAGTGAACATATCCGCCATGGTGGTGGCACCGTGGCTCAGTGATTAGCGCTGCTGCCTCACAGCGCGAGGGACCGGGGTTCGATTCCACCCTTGGACAACTGTCTGTGTGGAGGTTGCATGTTCCCCCTGTGTCTGTGCGGGGTTTCCTCCCACAACGCAGGCAAGGTTTGAGAAGATAGTGCCTTCACAGTTTTTGGGTTCAGGTATAACACCCGTTTTGTCAAGGTGAATTGGCTATAACAGTCCAAAGGTGTGCAGGTTAGGTGGATTGACCATGCTAAATTACCCATAGTGACATGCAGGCTAGTAGGTTAGCCATGGGGAATGCAGAGTTGCAGGGGGTGGGTCTGGGTGTGATGGTCTTCCAAGGGTCGGTGTGGAGTCATTGGGCCGAATGGCCTGCTTCCACAACTAGGGATCCTACGTTATGGGTTCGATACAGGTCGATCTGCTATAATGTGATCATTGTGTTTCTGTGAAAACCCGTGTTATGGAAGATGGTGCTGTATACCCATTCAGCAGAGAGTTCACCTCGTCCACACTTCGTCAATCGCGTTATAGCCAATTCGCGTTGACAAAACGCGTGTTATACCAGAATGACCTGTACCCCATCAACTGTGAAGGCACTATCTTCTCAAACCTTGCCTACGTGGCGGTGACTCTCGGGTTTAATTGCCCATTGGCTGTGCGTGTGTCACTCTCTCTGGTGCAAGAGCAACTGATGACCCACTGAGACTGTGCCAACTTTCACCTTGCTAAGGGATGGCTCTGTTCCTGTCACTGTCGGGTGTGAGTTTGAGTGGCTTCGGCCCAGTGTGCAGAGAGGGAATATGGTGTTAGAAAACGTGTTTAGAGTCGATTGATGACCAGAATGAACTGAAAAGCCTGACTTTCTGTGCTGTATAACCACACTGACTCAATCCAGTATGCTGCAAAAAAAAAATCACTTATTCATAGAGCCCTACCCCTATCTTGAATACTAATTCAAATATTTTGGCAGGATGGGCCATGCTAAATTGGCCATAGTGTTCGGTGCATTAGTCAGGTGCAAATATAGGGTAGGTGGATGGGTCTGGGTGGGTTACTTCAGTGGGTGGCCTCAGTTTGAGTCCCACCATGGTAGATGGTGGAATTTGAATTCAACAATGAAAAGAATAGATCGAACATAGAACATAGAACAATACAGCGCAGTACAGGCCCTTTGGCCCTCGATGTTGCGCGAATCTTGAGTTAAGAGTCGAATGATGACCATGAATCCATTGCCAAATGCTGGAAAAACCCACCTGGTTCCCTTTGCAGCTGCAACATGACCTCCCACCTCCTGTACTCAATGCTCTGACGAATGAAGGAAACCATACCAAACACCTTCTTCTCTAATCTATCTGCCTGCAATTCTAATTTCAAGGAGGCATGAATCTGCACTCCCAAGTGGTTTTGTTCAGCACCACTCCCCAGGACCTTACCATTAGGTGCATAAGTCCAGCCCTGATTTGCCTTTCCCAAAATGCAGCACCTCACATTTATCTAAATTAAACTCCATCTGCCTCTCCTCGGCCCATCGGCCTGTCTGATCAAGGTCTCTGTCATTGAAGGTGAAATGACATGTTTCTGTAAAACCCCTCCTCACTCTTCTTCACTCATGGGAATTTAGAAGAATTGGCGGTGGGGGGGTGGTATCTTATAGAAACATATAAAATTATGAAGGCAATAGATAAGATGGAAGCAGGGAGGTTGGTTCCACTGGTGGGTGAAACTAGAACAAGGGGGCATCGCCTTCAAATAACGGAGAGCAGGTTTAGGATGGAGTTGAGGAGGAACCTCTTCACCCAGGGGGTTGTGAATCTGTGGACGTCCCTGCCCAGTGAAGCAGGTTGAGGCTGCCTCGTTGGATGTTCTTAGTGCAAAAACAGGTGGATTTTTGACTGATAAAGGAATTAAGGGTGAGGGTGAGAGGGCGGGGAAGTGGAGCTGAGTCTATGAAACGATCAGCCATGATCTTATTGAATGGTGGAGCAAGCTCGATGGGCCAAATGGCCTACGCCTGCTCCCCGTTCTTACGTTCTTTCACGGAGGGAGAGTTTCACAATGGATACTGTATCCGAGGGTTTATTAAGAGGGGGAAGCATGTCCAAAAATAAGGAGGTTATATTAACCTGATATAAAACACTGGTTTTGATCTCAGCTGCAGTACTGTGTCCATTTCTAGGCATCTCACTTTGGGAAGTGTGAGGTCGTTAGAGAGACTGCAAAAAAAAAGATTCACGAGAATGGTTCGAGAGGTGAGGAACTTCAATTACAAAAGGTCAGTGGAGGAAGGTGGAACTGTTTCCCCTAGAGGAGAGAAGTGTGGAGGATCTGTTTGAAATCATGAGAATGTTGCAAGGAGGTGAGCTAGGGCGGCACGGTGGCACAGTGGTTAGCACTGCTGCCTCACAGCACCAGAGACCTGGGTTCGATTCCCGCCTCAGGCGACTGACTGTGTGGAGTTTGCACATTCTCCCCGTGTCTGTGTAGGTTTCCTCCCACAGTCCAAAGATGTGCAGGTTAGGTGAATTGGCCATACTAAATTGTCCGTAGTGTTAGGTAAGGGGTAAATGTAGGGCTATGGGTGGTTTGTGCTTCTGCGGGGCGGTGTGGACTTGTTGGGCTGAAGGGCCTGTTTCCACACTGTTAAATAATCTAATCTAAAGAATTGATATGGAGGTGCTGATATTAGACTGGGGTGGACAAGGTCAGAAGTCACACGACACCAGGTTTATTTGAAATCACAAGCTTTCATAGCGCTATTCCTTCATCACCTGGTGTCTTGTGACTTCTGATGTGAAAGAATTGCACAAGAGACATCCCAGGTTTGGATTTTTTTAAAATTATCGGCACTGACGAGATGTGAAAAAAATCCTTTTCTTAACAACAAATGTTTAGGGTTTGAGATGCAATGCCCAAGAGTGTGGTGGACAACAATTCAATGGGAGGGTATCGGAATATTATCTGAAAAGGGAGAATGTGCAGGGTTACAAGTGAGACTGGCACAGTGGGCCGAATGGCCTCCTTCTGCACTGTAACACTCCTGAGATTCTGTAATCACTGTCGTCTGGTGCATTGTGTAGTCACTGTGTAGAGCATATATATTGCAAGTTTGTAGATAATATGAAACTTGAAAATACACCAAACAACGAAACAGATAGTGATAGACTTCAGGAGGCCAATCCCATACCTGGTGAAGTGTTCAGACTGATGGACAAAATTTAATGTGGTAAGGCAGGATCAGAAAGATGAAGAAAGGCAAGATGATAAAGGACAACTACTAATCTAAATTTGACCCCGAACCACATATGGGAATGTCAGAGCGGTCAATAGTAAGCCTACCCCCAGAGACGGGCCTTAATGAGATTTTAAGAGTCCTGTTGGAGGGGATAAGAGGTTCCGGGGAATAACTATCGATCTCAGAGCCCAGGTGGTTGAAGGTCGTCTCCAATGGTTGAGAGATTACATTGGACACGGTCAAGGGCCCAGAAGGCCGAGGCTGGAGGAGATTGCAGAGATAGAGCAGGGCGAGGACGGGATGGGGAGATATGAGGGCGTCAGAATACGAGAGCCTCCATCACTGCCAGAGAAGTAAAGAATTGAAGAGAGAAATTCTCACTCAATTCTTTATTCATGTAATACTAAATGAAGGTGCAATACATATTTTCCTATCAACAGTTTCCCCAAGCACGCTGAACAGAGTTTGCCAATGAAACAATGTTCTGGGGGTGTATGTTCTGAGATATAAATTACAGCTCGGAGCTGTACCCTCAGTGGGATATTGACTGTTCAGCTCCTGAGTGCTGAGGTTTTGCTGCCCCCGTCTGGTCAGTGTTGGGAGCTGAGTTAAGATTTCTCCATTCACTTTTGTGATTCACTGTTGTGATTCCTACTTTTCACCATCAGGTCCTGAGGGGCTACGTTTGCTAAGACACCAACCACAAGCTCTCCCTCACCACCACTTACAACATGCAATTACCCTTTGGCAGTTCACCTTACAGTGCCCGTCCATTATAAACAGGACTCTGGGGTGTTGGACCAAACAATGCAGTTCGTTGGCTGCAGACTAATATCACCAACAGTCTGTCCTGGTCCATCCACATTGACGTCATGGTCAAGAGAGCATCAACACCTCTACCTCCTCAGGAGGCTAAGGAAATTCAGCACGTCCACAAAGACACGTACCAATTTCTGTACGTGCACAATGGAAAACGTCCTGCCGAGAGGTCATGATTTGGAGATACTGGTGTTGGACTGGGGGGGACAAAGTTAAAAATCACACAACACCAGATTATAGTCCAACAGGTTTGTTTGGAAGCACTAGCTTTCGGAGCACTGCTCCTTCATCAGATGGTTGTGGAGTACACAATTGTAAGACACAGAATTTATAGCAAATGTTTATCATATGAAATTACACATTGAAAAATAACTTGATTGTTTGTGCAGTCTCTCGTCTGTTCGAATGACCATGATCGTTTCACTTCTTCTCTCTGTTAACTCATTTTTTAGATTCGAATCAGTCTAAACATTATGGCACAGACAGCAGCACACAGGGGGCTAACACCTTCAACACACTATCTGGGCTGACACCAATTGTTAAAGTTCACCTGAGAAGGCAACTTCTAAAAAAACTTTTGTGACTTACATATGAAAGAAGTGAAACTATCATGGTCACTCTAACAGACGAGAGACTTAACAAACAATCGAGGTATTTTTCAATGTATAATTTCAGTTACATCGCACTGTAAACTTTTGCTATAAATTCTGTGTCCCGATGCATCACAGCTTGGTTAACTGCTCTTCCCAGGACTGCAAGAAACTACAGAGAGTTGTGAACACAGAGCAGTCCATCAGGCAAACCAGCCTCCCATCCCATTGACTCCATCTACACTTCCTGCTGCCTCAGGAAGGCAGCCAACATCATCAAAGACCCGTCCCACCCCTCAGTTATAATCTCTTCCAGCCTCTTCCGTGGGGCAGAAGACATAAGAGTTTGCAAAATGTGTACCAACAGATTTAAGAACAACTTCATCCCCACTGTTATCAGACTTATGAACGGACCACTCATATATTACAGTTGATCTTTCTCTGCACCTTCCTTGTAGCTGCAATACCGTATTCTGTATACTGTTCTATTCCCCGATGTACGCTTGTCGGGTATGATCTATCTGGTTAGCACACAAACAATACTTTTCACTGTATCTCGATACATGTGACAATAATAAATCAAATCAAAGGCGTCAGTCAGAAACCTAACTAGGTTTGTTAATGTGACTCTAAGTGAGTTTCCCCATCTTTGAAAAGGGAAGTGGATGTGACTGCTGTACAGGCCAGGAGGGGGCGTTCACTCCAGCAACAAGTTCTCCTTGAGGGGGGAAGCCATGTTGGTTTTCAGAGGCTGCAGTGACGGTCTTGGTGGGAAACAGATGCCCTTTGTTCCCTAGGGGGAGTCTGAAAACCGGCTGGACCCCAGCTCTAAAGATACCAGCAATAGATAACGGAGGATACCCCTACTGGGAGGAAGGGTCATGATCTCAATTGGGCAGGGAGCAGGCCATCAAACCAGGTGCCATCAGAATTCAAAGGGAGAAATCAGTTTAATGGAAAAAAAGATCATATTTGGAAATAAATTTAACGGCTATACTGGCCCTCCACTTTGAAGTTCAAGGGCCTACTCTCTCAACCTCACCCCTTGCTTAACCCCTCAGGTTAAACTGTCACCATTCATCCCTGCAAGTAATGAAAGAGGTGGGGAGGGGGAGAGTAGGGCAGCACTATAGTCAGCATGGTGGCTCAGTGGTTAGCTCTGCTATTTCGCAGCACTATAGGGACCCAGGTTCGATTCTAGCCTCACGTGACTCTCTGTGTGGAGTTTGCACATTCTCCCCATGTCTGTGTGGGTTTCCTCCCACAGTCCAAAGACATGCAGGTCAGGTGGGTTGGCCATGCTAAAATTTCCCCTATAATGTCCAGGGATGTGTAGGCTTAGGTAGGTTAGCCATGGGAATGCTGGGATAGAGGAGGAGTTTGAGCCTGGTAAGGAGTTCTACAGAGAGTGGGTGTGGCCAAATGATCTGCTTCTATACTGTAGCCTTGATTTGAAGGAGCTAGTGTTGAACTGGGGTGGCCAAAGTTAAAAATCACAAAACACCAGGACTATAACCTGGTGTTGTGTGATTTTTAACTCCGTACATTCGGGATTCTATGGTTCTCGAAGACTATAGTGATCTCACCTTTATACCAGCCAAGTGTGTCTCCTTCCCTTCGTTTGACTGCATCTCCTGAATGGGACAGATGGTGTCAGCATGTATGAGTGTTCTGCTAATTGAATAGATGATGGGGTCTGTTTTGAGTGGGGTTAGAATTGAGTAGAGAGAGGCTGTGTTGATCTAGCGTGGGCAACATGCTCAGAGTTCTGCGCTCTGTTCCTCTCTCTGTAACGAGTAAAAGAAGGTGAAGGGACAATAGAACAGGCAAAAAGAAAAGATTTATTCAAATAATGCCCAAAACCGAGAGGTTATACCAATCTGGAAAGGTTGGAAGTCTTCACTCTAGCACAGAGAGAAAATGGAGGGTCTTTAAGATGATGAAGGGTCAATTTTGTCCCACTTGTGGGTAAGATTCAAACTTATTGCCTATCCCCATTCCCAAGCATTGTGTCTTCCACTTCGTTTGGATAGATCCATGCATGTGGACAATAGTCCTGATGTGATTTCCCGTTGCCCCCTGCTGGTTGGAAGATTCTGGTACTTCCACTGAAACAAATGAAGTTCGATTACCCCTGTTCGTCTCTGACATAGATGCACCTTCCATAGACACTATGACCCACACAAGATTTCAACCCAGTTCCCCTGGCCCAGAGATAGGCACATTACCCATTGTATCTGAAAGCCTCCTCAGATTGAAGCTGGAGTCCATAACATTTGGGTTGCCACTAATTAATGGTAAAGCCACCACAGACTCACTCTCCTGTTAGAGTGAGTGCGCCCCGCTTGGTGGTCAATTTAACCTGAAGGTTTTCAGCAGCCCTCAGGCAATTGGCAAGGCTGGAAAAGCAGACCTTGCAAACCCCCAACCTCAAACACTGCAGGGCTCCCTCTGCACTGACAAACCAGCCAACAGACCCGCACACATGCAGCAGGGAACATGTGGGTGGCACGGTGGCACAGTGGTTAGCACTGCTGCCTCACAGCGCCAGGGACCTGGGTTCAATTCCCGCCTCAGGCGACTGACTGTGTGGAGTTTGCACATTCTCCCCGTGTCTGCGTGGGTTTCCTCCAGGTGCTCGGGTTTCCTCCCACAGCCCAAAGATGTGCAGGTCAGGTGAATTGGCCATGCTAAATTGCCCATAGTGTAGGTAAGGGGTATGGGTGGGTTGTGCTTCGGCGGGGCAGTGTGGACTTGTTGGGCCGAGGGGCCTGTTTCCACACTGTAAGTAATCTAATCTAAAAAAACAAGGGCTGCTCTTTATGACAGAGAACGGTCGTGGTGAATAGTATCAAGGAATTCCAAAACAAGCTGGGTCAAGAATAAATGACAAACCAGATTGGAGAATGGCTGGATAGAATCCCTACAATTTGGAGGCAGGCCAATTGACTCATCATATCCACACTGACTGTCCAAAAGAGCCACCCCATCCCTGTGCTTTCCCATGGCTAGCCCAGCACACTACAGCCAGTTTAGCATGGCCAATCCGCCCTAACCTGCACATCTTTGGACTATGGGGGGAGACCAGAGCATATCCACACAGACACAGGGAGAATGTGCAATCTCCACCCGAGACTGGAATCGAACCCAGGCTCCTGGTACTAGTGAGGCAGCAGTGCTCATCACTGTGCCACCATACCAGGTGATAAAAGCCTGCGAAAACACTGTGTGGAGCATTTAACCTCAGAGTGCATCACATGGGCAGCAGAGGTGTTTCGGTACTTTAAAGACTCATGAATATTCTGTTTGAAAGAGGTGGGAAAAGCGGGGTGGGGGCTTATTTTCATCACACTGTGCCCAATTCCCTTGACCTAAGACTGGGCATCCTGGCCCAACCTTAATTGCCATTAGCACTGTTCACATGAGGACGATGAATGCACTCGATCTATATTCCCCCCTCCTCCAAGTGTCAAAAAAAAAGATGGGCATTTCTCATTGTCTCAGTGCATTCCAAAGTGATTTTCCGGCCAATTCAATCCAACTGTTGCCAGATTTTCCTTTTACACAAAGACAGAAATGTGATCATCTGTTCTGTTCCAAACAGCTGTTGGTCGAAGAATACTTTAAGATCTGGACGGGACCCTGCTTCCAAGTGTACGTTTTGTGAGGAACAACTTGGATGAGGGGTACTCTACCATGACCAGCATGGATACACAGAGCCAATGGGATAATAGCCTTACGACATCGGGATGGGATTCGGACCCACAGCTTCCTGAGTCAGAGTTGAGAACAATGCCCACTAATCCAGGAACAATGCATGTATTGAAAAGCATTATTTAATCAGGATTCCAGATGACTGTGCAGCGGAAATTTCGATGCAACAGAGGAGAGTCACTGACTCCATTCTCCTGAACATTGAATTCTCTGATATAACGACTGCTCCATTCGACATTTCAGATGGCAGGGGGCAACACTACTGGTTTTTTTTCCTTCTGAATTTGACACACATTTTAAAATTGGACTCCGTCAAACACTCCCAGGATAGGGACAGCACAGGGTTAGACACAGAGTAAAGGTCTCTCGACACTGTCCCCATCAAACACTCCCAGGACAGGGACAGCACAGGGTTAGATACAGAGGAAAGTTCCCTCTACACTGTCCCCATCAAACACTCCCAGGACAGGGACAGCACGGGGTTTGATACAGAGTAAAGGTCTCTCTACACTGCCCCCACCAAACACTCCCAGGACAGGGACAGCACAGGGTTAGATACAGAGTAAAGCTCCCTCTACACTGTTTCCATCAAACACTCCCAGGACAGGGACAGCACAGGGTTAGATACAGAGTAAAGCTCTCTCTACACTGTCCTCATCAAACATTCCCAGGACAGGGACAGCATAGGATTACACAGAGAGTAAAGCCTCTTCTACACTGTCCCCACTAAACACACCAAAGACAGGGAAAGCACGGGGATATTGTAGAGTAAAGCTTCCTCTACACCATCCCCATTCAAACACTTGCAGGATAGGAACAGCACAGGGTTAGATACAGCGTAAAGATCTCTCTACACTGTCCCCATCAAACACTCCCAGGACACGAAACAGCATTGTGTTAAGATTTGGAGATGCTGGTGTTGGACTGGGGTGTACAAAGTTAAAAATTACACAACACCAGGTTATCGTCAACAGTTTTAATTGGAAGCACTAGCTTTCAGAGTGCTAGTGTAGTGTGCTTCCAATTAAACCTGTTGGACTATAACCTGACATTGTGTTAAGATTAGATTAGGTTCCCCACAGTGGGGAAACAGGCCCTTTGGCCCAACAAGTCCACACCGCCCCTCCGAAGAGTAACCCTCCCAGACCCATTTCCCTCTGACTAATGCACCTCACGCTATGGGCGAATTTAGCATGGTCAATTCACCTGGTCTGCACATCTTTGGACTGTGGGAGGGAACAGGAGCACCCGGAGGAAACCCACGCAGACACGGGGAGAACGTGCAAACTCCACACAGATAGTTGTCCGAGGTTGGAATTGGTGCTGTGAGGCAGCAGTGCTAACCACCCAGCCACCGTGCCGAGAGTATAGCTGCCTCTACACTTTTAAACTGAAAGCAACATTTACATTTAAGTTCATAGAGAGCTTCGGAGTAAGTAAACGAAGTGACGATTGGAAAACGGACTATCCCCACTGCTGCTGAGCTCAAATAGCTGGTGTTGATGCAGTGATGAAGTGTTGTTGAGTGGAGGTCTGACATTCTGTCTTTATTTGAAAGGTTGGCTGTGGGTTGACAGAAACATTTGGATGGGGGGGGGGGGAGCAGCAGTGGACAGACTCAGACAGAGTAATGATTCTGATTGACAATGCTGTTATGAAGGTCCATCATATGCACGTGAGGTCGAAATAGTTAGAAACCTGGCACTACTGAAAGTGGTTCACTTGTTAAGTATGAGCCTGCGGTTTGAGCAGAAGGCTGCAGTACTGTGGGGGCAGTGCCACACTGTTGGGGTGTGCCAGTTTCTCAGGGGGACTGTTAAATGCACACATCACCCATCTTTCCCTGGTGGAAAAACCAGTTAATGTCAAAGCTATACCTGGAAATGTTCAGGTTGTACTGGACCGCCATCTTGAAGCGTGCAGGACAGATGTTATTCTCAAGTTACATTATTGTATTGCAGAACTGTTACAGCACAGAATGAGGCTGTTTGGCCCATCATGCCTGCACTGGCTCTTCAACTGAGTGTTGTTACCTCGTGCCAATCTCTAGCTTGTGCACAGAATTTCTATCTAAACAAGCATCCAATGCCCCATCCTGAATGTCCCCAGTTGAACCAGCCTCCCCCCCCCCCATGGCCAGGCAGCTCATTCCAGACCCTAATGGCTCACGAAATGAAGACGGTTTTTCTCACATCACTTTTGCTTCTCTTGCACGTCACTTTAAACTGACGCACTCTCGCTCTTGTTAAAGGGTTTTGATTGAATCAATAAAGAGAGGTGGTTTCCAAGAGATGAAATACCATTGGGTGACATGGTGGCTCACTGGGACACGGGTTCAATTCCAGCCTTCGATGACTGTCTGCACGGAGCTTGCATGTTCTCCCCGTGTCTGTGTGGCTTTCATTCCACAGTCCAAAGATGTACAGGCTAGGTGGGTTAGCAATGGGAAATGCAGGGTTAGACGGATAGCCTGTTTCTAATGATCAAATAATATCAATTGAAGGAGTTGAGGGGAAACATGTTTTGCTCAATGTGTGATTCCTGGTGTGGAGGGAAACAGGTTGGGGCTCTACTCACTGGAGTTGAGAGGAATGTGCGGTGATCTCATTGAAACATAAGGGGCTTGACAGAGTCAATGCTGAGAGGATGTTTCTCCTCATGAGAGAGTCTGGGACCAGAGGCCACACTCTCAGAATAAAGGGGCACCAATATCAGACTGAGATGAGGAGGAATTTCTTCCCCCAGAGGTTTGTGAGTCGTTGGAATGCCTTGCCACAGGGAGAGCTTTGGGGGCAGAGTCCTTGCGTATACTTAAGGCTGAGATCGATAGGTTCTCGATCAATCAGGGAATCAAGGGTTACTGGGAAAGGGCAGGAAAGTGGACATGAGGATTGTCTGATCAGCATTGATCCCGTTGAACGGCGGAGCAGGCTCGAGGGGCCGAATGGCCAACTCCTGGTCCTATTTCTGACGGAATATTTAGGATTTGGAAGTCGTCGGCCAATTGGTTGGTGGATACAAATTCAATAGTAGCCTTTAGAGTGGAATTGGATGAATACATGAAGGAAATAAAAAGCAGAGGGATTTTGGAAAAGAGCAACATAATGAAATTAGCTCTATTATCCTTTGAAAGAGCCAGTATTGTCTTAATGGTACAAATGGCCTCCTTCAGAGAGCCATTGTTCTACAGTTTGATTTGCTCTTGAAGGTCGCCATTTTGTTTTGTGTGAAGTAGTTTTGATTAATTTATACAAGTGCAGCAGTCCATAAAATGACGTTTAGAATGAAGATTGCCTGTGAACTACAAAGTGGTGTGCAGAGGAAATTACTCCTCAGCCTAGTCCAAAGAACGTTTGCACAGACAGATTAGTCCTTTCCAGTGTGTGTGTGTGTGTGTGGTGAACTCCTTAATGGATTAAAAATAAACAGAAAAGTGAAAAGCCTAATGTAAAGTCAATATAATCCTAACAGATCATGGGATTGCTCTCCCATTAGCCTCATGTAACTCTCTGAGTGGAGTTTGCACCTTCTCCCTGTGTCAGTGTGAGTTTCCTCTGGGTGCTCTGGTTTCCTCCCACAGTCCAATGATGTACAGGTTTGGTGAACTGGGCCGTGCCAACTTGCCCAGGAATGTGCAGGCTAGGTGGGTTAGCCATGAGAGTTACTGGGATAGGGTAAGGGGCTGGGTTTGGGTGGGATGATCTTCGGAGAGTCAGTACAGGCATGATGGGCTGAATGGTCTCCTTCTATGATGAAGGGATTCTATGATCCTGTGGTGGTGGTTTTACCTGAGAGTCACCACATGGTCAAGCGAGGGGAGACGCTGAGAGGAGGAGAGTCTTTCATGGAAAACTCAGTCATCAAGTGAAAGTGTCATAGAGTCCTACAGCACAGAGACAGGCCTTCTGGTCCAAATTGGTCCATGCTGACCGAAATGTCCAACCACTTGAACGCCATTTCCCTGCATGTGGCCCACATCCTTCGAAATGTAGATTTCAACAGTTTCCTCATTTCCCCTCCACCCACATTATCTCAGTCCCAATTCTCCAACTCGGCACCACCCTCCAGACCCGTCCATCACTCCCCCCACCCCCCGACCTATCACCTTCTCCCTCACTTTCATCCACCTATCACTTTCCCCAGCTACCTTCCCCTCAACTCCACCTCCCTCTTATTTATCTCTCAGCCCCCAACCACAAGCCTCATTCCTGATGGAGGGCTTATGTCCGAAATGTCAATTCTCCTGCTCCTCGGGTGCTGCCTGGCCTACTGTGCTTTTCCAGCACCACACTTTGGACTCTGATCTCCAGCATCTGCAAGCCTCCCTTTCCCCTAGCCTCCAAAGTTGCTCAGCAGGTCACTTCATTATATTCAAGAAGCCAGCGTGTTCAAAGAAAGCTCCAGTCTTGCCGACAATGCCCACGTCCTGTGAATTTAATGTGAACGCTTGTGAAATTATCCATTTTGATACAATAAAGAAGTGGAAAGGCAGCCCATTCCTTAAATGGTGAGAGGTTGGGAAGTGTTGGTGTCCAAAGAAACCTGGATGTCTGTGTTCATAAAAGTGAACATGTCAATGCAGTGAACAATTAGGAAGGCACATGGTCCTTTGGCCTTCGTCACAGTGGGACTAAATGCAAGAGTGAAGGTGTATCGTTGCAATAGCCTGAACCTTAGTAAGACCACAGCTGGAGTAAGTCTTGGTCTCCTTACCTAACTGGGATATACCTGCCATGGAGACACTGTGGATGAGGTTCACCAGAATAAAGTTTAGGATTACAGGACTATCGCATGAGGTGAGGTTGAGGAAATTGGCCCCACAGTTTCACTGAAAGAGGAAGAGATTGCATTGAGATTCACAAACACCTTAGGAAGAACAACAGGATGGGCATAGATAGAATGTTTTCCTCAGCTGGTGAGTTTAGAATCAGGGGAAATAATCTTAGAATCCTGCCTGGCCAAATCTTCAACAAAGCTGTGGCAGTGAACTGTCAATCATCACTAATGGCGTGCTCTCCACAGCAGTGCATTTACCGATGAGAATCCACATGACTTTAGGCAAGTGGGTCAATCCATTCTGCATGTAAAACTATCCTGACTGGTGTAAGTTGAAACACATGTTGGCAAACACGTGCTTTCTTAATTATTAAAAAAGAGATGATAAAGCTACCAGAAAAAAACAATAGAAAACAAATCAAGGGCCCTCTGTTGGAAGGGAAGTAGGTGAGCTGAGAGAGGCATCTAACATTAATCTCCATGTTGATTTATCAAGTGCTTTCTGCTTCACCCAGAGTTGCCCCTTGCTTTGATCTGACGTGACAGATAATGTTGCTTTTGATGAGGGGTTTTTTACAAAAAGGCACAGCATGCACCAGTGCAGAAATAACTGGGATTTAATGAGATTGCAGAATGTTAATTGGAACCTTGCAGGCTGGTTATTAAAAAGCAAAAAATGCTCCTCCCGGCATCCAGTCCTCATGTCTTTCACCAGCATCAAAGAAGTCTCGGCCCATCTGTGGATCTGAGTTTCTGGAGAGGACAAGCCGTGCTTTGCGTAACAAGGAATACATTTCAGCTCGAGAACTGAAATATGTTTATTCCTCTCCCCCTCCCCCTCCGCTCCCACCCCCACCCTTCAGCCCGATGTTTCATCACTGAAGCCAAATCCACAGAATGGAGTCACAGCTATCAGTGGGAGATGGGAAAACAGATAATTATTTTATTGCATTGGGTGATTGCCTGTGAATCCAACACAAAACAGATTGTTATTATCCGCTGGCAATTCTCCAACAGAGTTTGCAGCCAGTCTGAGTCTCAAGTCTTGTGTTTTGTCTATGTACCTTGAAGTTTTGCTCAAGGCAGTGTCTTTCCACCTGAATCATAGAATTGTAGAGTGCAGCAGAGACCCTTCGGTCCATTGAGGCTGTACTTCCTAAACGATTTTGCTCCCTACGCTAATCCCACTTTCCCACATTAAGCCCATAGCCTTGAATGTTAAGATGTTTTAAGTGCTCATCCATGTAATTTCACACTCAACTATCCTCCCAGGCGGTGCATTCGAGAGCCCTGCCACTGTCAGGGTGAAAATATTTTTCCTCAAATCCCTCCAAACCTCATGCCTTCCACTTTAAATTTATGCCCCCTTTGCTGTTGGCCCTGTGATTAAACAACCATTTCCTATCCCTCTGTCCGTGCCCTTTATAATCTTACACACAGCCTCTCTCCATTGCTGAAATACTCCATCCCAGGGAACATCCTGGTGAATCTCCTCTGCACCCTCTCCAGTGCAATCACATCCTTCCTGTAGTGTGGGGACCAGCACTGCATAGAGTTCCCCAGCTGTGGCCTCACCAAAGTCCTGTACAACTCCAACAATAACCACTCCGCCACCTCCCCCACACCCCCTCCTCCACCGGTTGTTATAATCTATACCATATGTCCCTTACGCCTTCTTAACCACCCTATTAACCTGTCCTGCCACCTTCAGGAATCTATGAACAAACCCCCCCCAAAGATCCCTCTGTTCCTTTGAGCTTCCTCATGTCCTGTCATTCATTGAGTACTCCCTCATCTTGTTCCTTCACCCAAAGTATATGGTCTCCCAGTTTTCAGGGTTAAATTCCATCTGCACATCTAACCAATGCAGTCATATCCTGGAACCTACCAGGTTCATTCCCCAGTATCAGTCCCTGACCAACCTTACTCATCACCCTCCCCACATTCTCATCTATGTCATTGATGAATATCACCAACACCGCAGGACCCAGCCCTGATCCCTGTGGTGCACCACTGCACACTGGGCTCCGGTCACACAAACAGCCTCCTATCACCACCCTCTATCAACTATCACTAAGCCCACTTGCCAAGTTACCCCAGATCCCATGTGCTTTTACCTTCGTTATCACAGAGGCTTTTAGTTTCGCCTCAGGACTTCTGGGGAACATCCTACACCGGGGTTTAAAACATGCTGAAACACACCTGCGAGTTTAATCGGAATCTACGCAGGATGACAAGACGTTAGCCCCTACCATGGAATCAGTGACTGAACCTCTCCCTCAACCACTCCCTAACCACAAGCCCCCACACCCCCCAGCTTAGTCCTGACTCCCTTCATTCCCTTCAGTAGCCACAAATCTATTGATCAGATACATATTTGAGGCATGTGTTGGCCATTCAGCCCCTCAGGCCTGTTCCGCTGTTCAATAATTGGCCTTATGGATCTACACACAGCCACATGGACTGCAGCGATTCAAGAAGGTCTATCTCAAGGGGCAATTAGGGACCGGACAATAAATGCTTGTTCAACCAGCAACGCCCACATCCCATAGGAGAATTCAGAAGGAAGATCAGGTCTCACAACTAACATATTGCCAGCACTAAGGTCTCCTATTTGAAGAGTAATATGAGAAATAAAAGGATGGTGAGCTGATCTCTTCTCAATCCTCAAAACAGAAATAGCCAGGTGTCAAACCAGGTTCACAAAGATTGGCAGTGGTTCTGTTTGATCAAGGATTCAGCTTGTTGTATCAGTCCAACTGAATGGGGAATGGTCCCAAGACAATTTGGACAAAAGCTACGCACGCTTACCCTAATCCTATATCTAACCCTAACCCTAATGCACACCCTAACTCCAACTCTAATCCTAATCCTAACCCTAATCCTAATCCTAACCCAAACCTTAACCCTAGCCATAATCCCAAACATAACCTTAAAACTAACCCTAATCCTAACCCAACCCCTTAACCTACTGGACCAGGAAGGAGGTGCCAACACTGGAGAGGGTGCAGAGAAAGGCCTATAGCAATGGTTCCAGGAATGAGAAACGACACGCGGTGTCTGAAGCTGCTCTCCTTGGGGAAAGGGAAGACGAAGAGGAGAGATGAGAAGGCGAAACTCGACAGAAACAATTTATAGAGAGGTCGGGAACCACAGGATATTCACCAAAAGGTGATTGGTAGCTGACGCAAGGATAAATGTCGTCATGCAGTGAATGGTTACGGTCTGAAATGATGTGAGTTGGAGTGTGGTGGAAGCAGATGGAAGCAATTGGGTAATCATCTGGAGTGAAACCACGGAGAAAACATTGTAGGACCATGGATGAAAAGAGGGGGGAGTGAGACCAGGTGACTCCAGGTGGTCAGCAAATGAGGAGATGGTTTAGTGGTATTGCCACTAGACTAATAATCCAGAGACCCTGGTCATGTACTGGGTAGCTGGGTTTGAATGCCAGCTGGGGAAATTTGAATTTATTGTTTGAAAATAACTCTGAATTACAAATTCTAATAATGACAATGAAACCATTGTTGATTGTTGGGGTGGGGGGCGGGGGGGGGAAGCCCAACACGTTCACTGATGTCCTTTAGGAAAGGATAGCTAAGACTTTGTCTACTTACCCTATCCATGCCCCTCATACTTTTATAAACCTCTATAAGATCACCCCTCAGCCTCCGACGCTCCAGGGAACACAGCCCCAGCCTGTTCAGCCTCTCCCTATAGCTCAAACCTGCCAAACCCTGGCATCATTCTTGTAAATCTTTTCTGAACCCTTTCAAGTTCAACCACAACTGTCCTACAGCCGGGAAACCAGAATTGTGATATTCCAGAAGTGGCACTCAACTTATCTCCAGGCGATTAGGGATGGGCAAAAAATGCTGGCCTACCCAGAGACACCTGTGCATTTTTTTTTCAAAAAAAGCATGTATAGCCTTTTCCTGTTTTACAAAGAGAACAAAGAAAATGTACAGCCCAGGAACAGGCCCTTCGGCCCTCCAAGCCTGAGCCGATCCAAATCAACCGTCTAAAACTGTCGCCCAGTTCCTAAGCATCTGTATCCCTCTGCTCCCCACCTACTCATGCATCTGTTCAGACGCATCTTAAATGAACCTACCATGCCTGCCTCTACCACCTCTGCTGGCAATGCTTTCCAAACACCCACCACCCTCTGTGTGAAGTACTTGCTGCGTGTATCCCCCTTAAACTTTCCACCTCTCACCTTGAAAGCGTGACCTCTCGTTATTGAATCCTTCACCCTGGGAAAAAAGCTTATCTCTATCCACCCTGTCTATACCCTTCATGATTTTGTAAACCTCAATCGGGTCCCCCCTCAATCTCCTTTTTTCTAATGAAAATAAGCCTAACCTACTCAACCTCTCTTCATAGCTAGCATCTTCCATACCAGGCAACATCCTTGCAAACCTTCTCTGCACCCTCTCCAAAGCGTCCACATCCTTTTGGTAATGTGGCGACCAGAACTGTACACGGTATTCGAAATGCGGCCGAACCAATGTCTTGGACGATTTTAACATGACCTGCCAGCTCTTATACTCAATACTCCATCCGATGGGTGGCACGGTGGGCACAGTGGTTAGCACTGCTGCCTCACAACGCCAGAGACCTGGGTTCAATTCCCGCCTCAGGTGACTCTCTGTGTGGAGTTTGCACATTCTCCCCGTGTCTGCGTGGGTTTCCTCCGGGTGCTCCGGTTTCCTCCCACAATCCAAAGATGTGCCGGTCAGGTGAATTGGCCATGCTAAATTGCCTGTAGTGTTAGGTAAGGGGTAAATGTAGGGGTATGGGTGGGTTGCACTTCGGTGGGGCGGTGTGGACTTGTTGGGCCGAAGGGCCTGTTTCCACACTGTAAGTAATCTAATCTAACACCATATGCCTTCTTGATCACTCTATCTGTGCAGCAACCTTCAGGGTAGAATGGACCTGCACTCCCAAATCTCTCTGCCTATCAATTTTTCCCAAGGCTCTTCCATTCATTGTATAATTTGCTCTAATCTTGTCAAAATACATCACCTTACATTTGTCTGGAATGAAAACCATCTGCCATTTTTCCGCCCAACTCTCCAGTCTATCGATATCCTCCTGTATTCTCTGACAGTCCCTTATGATTTCTGCTACCCCACCAATCTTTGTGCCATCTAAAACTTACTGATCATACCAACAGTGCCCTCTTCCATATCATTTATGTATATTACAAACAACATTGGCCCCAGCACTGATCCTGTGGAACACCATTGGTCACCTTTCTCCATTTCAAGAAACTCCCTTCAACTACTACTCTCTGTCTCCTGTTACTCAACCAGTTCTTTATCCACCTAGCTAGAACACCCTGCACACCATGTGACTTCACTTTCTCCATTAGTCCATATATATGACATCAACAGCTCTTCCTTCATCGAACAACTTGGTCACTTCCTCGAAGAACTCTATTAAGTTGGTAAGGTACGATCTCCCCCACAAAAAACCATGTTGCCTATCACTGATAAGCCCATTCTTTTCTAAATATGAATAGATCCTATCCCTCAGTACCTTCTCCAGCAACTTTCCCACCACTGACATCGGGCTCACTGGTCTGTAGTTACCCGAAATGTCGCTACTACCCTTCTTGTACAAGGGGACAACATGAGCAACCCTCCAGTCCTCCAGCACCTCACCTGTGTTTAAGGATGCCACAGGGATATCTGTCAGGGCCCTAGCTATGTCCTCACTTGCCTCCTTCAGCAACCTGGGACAGATCCCATCTGGTCCTGGGGATTTGTCCACCTTAATAACCTCTAGCCTACCCAACACATCTTCCCTACTTATGCCAACGTGTTCCAGACTAATCAAACTTTTATCTCTAATCTCAACATTCAACATGTCCCTCTCCTCAGTGAACACTGATGCAAAGTAATCATTCAGAATCTTATCCATTCTCTCAGGTTCGACACACAGCCTTCCTTTATTATCCTTTAGTGGACCAATCCTTTCTCTAGTTACCCGCTTGCTTCTTATATAAGAAATAAATGTTTGGGATTCTCCTTAATTCTGCTTGCTAAAGCTATTTCATGACCCCTTTTAGCCCGCTTGATTCCTCGTTTAAGACTTGTCCTCCTCTTCCGATATTCCTCCAGGACCAGTTCTGTTCTTAGCTGCCTAGCCCTTATGTACGGTTCCCTTTTCCTCTTGGCTAGTTATACAATTCCTTCTGTCATCCATGGCGCACGAATCTTGCCCTTCCTGTCCTTTGCCTTCATTGGGACATGCCTATCCTGAACTATCTTTGAAAGCCTCCCACATCTCAAATGTGGACTTCCCTTCAAATAGCTGTGTCCAATCCACATTTCCCAGCTCCTGCCTAATTTTGATATAATTGGCCTTGGCTCAGTTTAGTACTCTTCCCTTAGGACCACTCTCATCTTTATCTACGAGTATTCTAAAACTTACAGAATTGTGGTCACTGTTCCCAAAGAAATCCCCCACCGCAACTTCTACCACCAGTCCTGGCTCATTCCCCAATACCAGGTCCAGTATGACCCCTTCCCTCATCGGAATATTAACATACTGCTCTAGAAAACTCTCCTGGATGCTTCTTACAAATTTCACCCCATCCAGACCTCTGACATTAAGTGTATCCCAGTCAATGTTGGGAAAATTAAAATCTCCCATCACCACTACCCTATTGCCTCTACATCTTTCCATAATCTATTTACCTATTTGTTTTGTAATGATACTGTGAGTCATATGGTTTCTCAGTGTTGGGTCACTTCCTGTCTTGAACGTACATCCTGCCTGAATCTGTGGAGATTTGCAAGTCACCTGTGTGATATTTTATTCTCTCCCTTTGGCATGAGAGGAAATGGGAAGGTGAGAGTCGGGTGGGATTTGGTGCTAGGCTTCTGTGAGGGTGACAGGATTAGGAGGTGGAAATTCGCCCCAGTGCGCAGGGTCACAATCCACAATGGAGGATGTTGCCAATCGTGAAGAGAGAAGGCACAATAAATCACCAGTGGTTGGCTCGGTGAACTGAGCTTGAGATCAACAAGCCCAGAAAAGCAGGGCAATTACCAGAAAGGTGGAACTTTTGGAGTTAGGGTCAAGGAAGGTGCAATAATAACTCTAAATTATAGCGCAGCGTAGCATCAGAGAAGGCCGACTTGTGGGAATATTTACATTCTGTAAAGACATTCGGACCCTGGAGCAATCTTGTGATGATGTCATGGTGCTGCATCTCACTGGGTTTAAATAGCACAGTGCGGGCGGGGTTGCAAGATTGGTTGGTTAATGTCCAGCTGTGTGAAGGCTAAACATGGGCATGTGGTTTGGATTGACTGGCATTGGGTGATGGAGTTCACAGAATAGTCTTTCACTAACGTAACAGTAAAGTTAGAGCCCGATCTCTATCTCTCTGATTGTCATGTGGTATTGTATTGAATCTCAACAGGTACAGAGGTGGCATCACAAGAGGCGACATGGGTTGGGGTCAGATGACAAAGATGAAAGGTCATATGGCTGAGGTTTTGTTAGGGAGCAAATGTTGGCCTACTAATCCTGGCTGTAGAGTGTCATTTAATGGACAGGAAACACTTCCAAATGCAAAGTTGTAGGAAGTAAAAGATTTGGGAGCTGATTCATCTCAGATGAGCTCAAATGACAGAGAGATAAATAATCTTTTGGCTGAAAACAATGAATTCTGTCTCTGTGCCAACTTGCAGAAGGGTAACAAATACATTAGTCTGAATCTGGATTGGCAGGTAACCAGTCTATTCCCAAGTACATAGTGACCTCAGTATTTCGCAGTGCTCAACCACAATGAAGCTATTTGCCTAATGATACAGGTAACCTCTATTCTCATTCATTTTATAAAATATTAATGCTGCAGGGCTTTATTACTATTCATGAAATCAATTACTTGTCATTATTAATAAACATGTTACCTCTGCTGACTGCTGTAATGTATTATTTAGGTTTGGAAGGTGTGTCTACCCAACCCCAAACTGGGACTCTTTTCATTAAACAGATAGTTACTGTGAGTGTCATATACTGAGTGCTGGAACTCCATGCAGTGGCTGTTACACAAGCATCTGATTGACTGCAGACTAAAGGCCCAACTTCCCAGTTGCAAAGAGTGTTTCATTGTCTTTCTTGATAGCTCCTGGCCTCTGTCAACTCCCAGACTGCTTTCAACTGCCTGAGGTCAAAGAAAATGAGCGAGACTTATGTTAATGCAGGACCTTCCATGAGCGTCGGGTCTTCCAAAGTGCTCAACAGCCAATGAAGTGTTTCCAAAGTGTCGTCACTGTTGTATGATGGGAAAAGCCACCAGCCAATTTGCACACAGAAAGCCCAGGGGGTGGTAATGATCAGATACGCTACTTTTCAGGCTGTTAGTTGAGGGGCCAATATTTGCCGACAGACTGCAGATCGTTCCCCTGGTCCTCAGCATGGATTGCCCCCAACATGAGAGAGCACCAAGGATCTCAGTGGAGTTCCTCATCTGAAAAATGGCACTTCAGACATCATTACACCCTGCCTTGGGATGTTAGACTGGATTTTTTTTCTGTTCGAGGGCAAGGCATTGGCAACGTGGCAATGCCATTGGACTCATAAGCTGGCGCCTCATTCCCGATGACGGGCATATGCCCGAAATGTCAATTTCCCTGCTCCTCGGATGCTACCTGACCTGCTGTGCTTTTCCAGCACCACACTCTCGACACTGATCTGCAGTCCTCACTTTCTCCCCATAGCCCTGACCCTCAGGCTAACGTTTGGCTTCAAATTCTGCCACGGCAGATGGTGAAATTGAAATAAGTTTCAAAACTAAAGGAAGAGAAAGCTATCTGAAAGTCACCATATAACCCATGCCAATTGTCATAAGTCATCTGGTTCACTCATGTCCTTTAGGAAAAGAAATCTTAACAGGGAGGCAAGAGGCTGATGGAATTATTACTGGATTGTTAATACTGAGACACGGGTAATGTTCTGGGGATCCCAGTTCAAATCTTGCCAAGCAGATGGTCGAACTTGAATTTAATAAAACGTCTAACAATGGCTATGAATCTATTGTTGGTAAAACCCATCTGGTTAACTAACGCCCATTGGGGAAGGAAATTGCCACCCTTACCTGAGCTGGCCTACATGTGACTCCAGACCCACAGCAATGTGGTTGATTGTTACCTGCCCTCTGAGCCATCAGGGATGGATGATAAAAGGTGAGAATGAGAAAGGACATATGGGGCATGTGCTGACAAGACTCCTGGTCCAGTAAAAGAGTGCTACAGATGATGTACCGCAGAGGGCTCCCCAGTGACCAGCCCTGAGTTTTATTGCTTCCCTCCCTAGTTCCTTATATCTCCCAGGCAGCTGCAACAATGAGAGATGTTGTGATGCATTAGCCATTGCGTTCATGGGTTTGTTACGTTGTGGGTCAGTGCATAATCCCATATATCCTTTCTCATTCATTCTTGGACATTGTTAACTAGACCGTCTGTTTCATCCATCCCTGATGGTCCAGAGGGCAGGTAAGACTCAACCCCATTGCCATGGGACTGGAGTCACATGGACGCTAGACCAGGTAAGGATGTCCTAAAGGGCATTAGCTAACCAGATGGGTTCTTTTATAAGATGTGGGCCCATATTGCCCAACCCTTATTACCCCTGAACTGAGTCGAGATGGCAGAGGCCAGACCCACCCCTCTACTCTATCACTGCAACCCTGCATTCCCCATGGCTAACCCATCTAGCCTACACCTCTGTGGACCCAACGGGCAGTGTGGCGTGGCCAATCCACCTAACCTGCACACTGTGGGAGGAAACTGGAGGAAACCGATGCAGACACAAGGAGAACGTACAAGCTCTGCACAGACTGTCGCCCGAGGCTGGAATTGAACCCAGGTCCCCAGGTAGGGGTAGAGGGCTGGGTCTGGATGGAGGCTCAGTACAGACTTAATGAGCCGAATGGTCTCTATCCACCCCGGAGGGATCCTATGATTTTTTTTATCAGTTGCTGATCCAGAATAATTTGCAACTCAGGAATGCAGAGCAAAAGGGACAACATCCTAAAAGTTGATTGTTCAATTGTTTAGCCAACATTTCTGTCCACAAAAAAATACTGGGACATTTTGCCCAAGATGCTATCAAGGCTGGAGACCAAATCAACATTTCAAAAGTGAGATGGATAGATTTTTCTTCTGTAAAAATAGAGAGACAGCAGATGGATCAATTGCGCAGCCATCATATACCTGAATGCGGAATGGCTGCAAAGGGCTGATGGCCTTCTTCTGTATCAATATATCCAGAACCTGACCGCTTTAAAAATATTCAGACTTTTTTTCTGAGGAATATTAAGAAAAGAAATTAACTTAATGTGTTTTACTCTAGTCTGCATAATTCAATTGTTTCTTTGTCTCACGTTTCCCACTTAGAGGAATTAACATTAAATTGGATTTTCGATAATACTGAATTTGGGTTCTAAACTATTTAGCAGTGAAATTGAACAGGTGTTAATCTGTTTGATTGAGGAGCGAGTGAAACCATGGGAACATGGGGAAGTAGAGTACACCAATCAGTCTCTCCAGACTTTCTAACATTCAATTTAATTGTGGCTTATCTCGATCTCAATTCTACCACTTTGCCTTTGATGCATATACATGGTACCGTTATCTAACAGGTCAAAATAAGCGCTGATCATTCCTGAAACATTAAAATGTTCAGCAATTTAGCCAGCACCTTTGGACAGACTAAATGTGCTTGTTTTTAGTAATTATTGATGATTAGCCTTAACTATTATTTGGAGAAAGTGAACACTTGCAGACGCTGGAGATCAGAGTTGAGAGTGTGATGCTGGAAAAGCACAGCAGGTCAGGCAGCATCCGAGGAGTAGGAGAATCAATGTTTCAGGCATAAGCCCCTCATCAGGACCAGGTAAGTTGACTCCCCTGCTCCTCGGATGCGGTCTGACCTGCTTTGCTTTTCCAGCACCACACTTTTTGACATTAACTTTTATTTGAGTGGGGGGGTTACTATGGAGCTGTTTGGAAAATTAGTTCGGCCACAGTTAGAGGCGAATGTGCAGTTCTGGTCAGCACACTGTAGGATGTGATTGCACAACAGAGGATCAGAGGAGACGGATCTCTCTGGTTAGCACTGCTGCCTCACTGAGTTTTGAGAAGATTTGAGGCTCAGGTTGAGGTTCTGGATGTAGGCTTGCTCACTGAGCTGGAAGGTTCATTTCCAAATGTTTCGTCACCGTACTTGGTAACATCTTCAGTGGGCCTCCAGGTGAGGTGCTACAGCTGATACCTGTGTATTGCCACTCTCCCCTTCATCAAAGACATCTCAGATATGACTGCCAGGCTACTCAGACCCCTTGGCATCATGGTAGCCCACAAACCCACCAACACACTAAAACAGCAGCTAATGAACTTGAAAGACCCTATACAGACAATGAGCAAAACTAATGTAATTTACAAAATACTGTGCAAGGACTGTAACAAACACTACGTTGGACAAACAGGCAGAAAACCAGTATACATGAACAAGCCACAAAACGACATGACCCACTCTCACTAGTATCCCCACATACAGACAAGGAAGGACACTACTTCAACTGGGACAACACATCCATCTTAGGACAAGCCAAACAGAGACATGCACGAGAATTCCTAGAAGCATGACATTCCAACCGGAACTCTGTCAACAAATACATCGAGTTCGACCCAATCTACCACCCTCTGAGAAAGAGAACAGGAAATGACATCACCATAGGAAATGACATCACCAGCACAAAGAAACCCAAACATATAAATAGAAAGGAGGAATCAGCAGCAGTGCTTCCCCTGGAGGCCCACTGAAGATGTTACCTAATAGGGTGATGAAATGCCTGGAAATGGACCTTCCAGCTCAGCAAGCAAACCTACATCCAGCGCCAGGGTACCGGGTTTGATTTCAGCCTTGGGCAACTGTCTGTGTGGGATTTGCACATTCTCCCTGTGTCTGCATGGATTTCCTCTGGGTGCTCTGGTTTCCTCCCACAGTCCAAAGATATGCAGGTTAGGTGGATTGGCCAGGCTAAATTGTCCCATATTGTCCAGGGATGTGCAGGCTGAATGGATTAGCCTCGGGAAATGCAGGGATCAGGCGGTCTGGCTGGGATGATCTTCAGAGGGTCTGTGTGGACTCAATGGGCTAAATGGCCTGCTTCTGTACTGTAGGGGGTTCTATGACATTCACCAGTATGTTGCTGGAGCGATTCAGCCATGTAGAGTGACTAGATAGAAGGGGCATGTATTCCTCAGAGCAGAGGAGGCTGAAGGGTGACCTATTTGAGTTGTGCAAAGCTCCGAGGGGCATAGAGAGGACAGCGAGGGAGAAACCTGTCCCCTGAATAGACAGGTTAATAACTAGGAGGCACAGTTTTAAGCGAAGGAGCAGGCAGTTCAGAGAGGATTTGAGGCCTTTTCACCCAGAGAGTGTTGGAAGCCTGGAACTCACTAACTAAAAGGGTGGTAGAGGGAGGAAGCATTGAGTATTAAAAATTGTTGTGACAAATATTCGCAACACTTAGTGTCCGAGGCAACAGCCAAGTTCTAGAAAATGGGATTCGGACATTTGGATGTTTGATGACTGGCGCTGTACATTTTGGAAAAAAAACCCGATACTGAATAATTTCCAAACCAAAATGGAATGGATCCGAGCATCAAATCCGATGACAAAACCATTCCATACAACTTTGGCACCACCACCGTGAGATGGGAACAAATTTAGTCAATGGCAACAGTGCAGAAAAATTACAAAATCCAACGTTTGAATGCATAGATTTACTCCAAATTAAAGGGATTTAAGGGGCAACCTTTTCATGCAGAGGGTGGTGCGTGTATGGAATAAGCTGCCAGAGGAAGTGGTGGAGGCTGGTACAATCGCTGCATTTAAAAGGCATCTGGATGGGTATATGAACAGGAAGGGTTTAGAGGGATATGGACCAACTGCTGGCAAATGGGACTCGATTAATTTCGGATATCTGGTTGGCATGGATAAGTTGGACAGAAAGGTCTGTGCTGTACATCTCTATGACTCTATCACTGTATAAATAAACATATGCACAACAGGATCTTGGGAAATTTTGAATGAAAAAAAAACCTAGAAATAAAGATATGGGCAAAGAACCCAGGCAGACAAACATTGGAGTGGGAACATTGACCAGCATTGATATGATGGGCCAAAGAGCCTCTTTCTGTGCTGTAAAAGCTCTATGACTCTCTAGTGACGAATGGCTCACTCCTGCTCCTGTGTCAACCCAGTCTCATCATGCAGCCTGTAAGTGTACAGATTTACGAATGAATAGCCAAAATTAAAAGCCCGAACGGTTTTCTTTTCCCGGCAAGTCTTGCAGAGCAAGGAATAGCTGCTGCTGAGTAATTCCTGATTCCTACCTGAACTCAAAGTTGTTAATTTCATGAAATCGCAACAATGTTAGTTTGAGAGGAGACATACATCAGACGTGAGGCAGCCCTTGGAGATTCCGGTAAATGTAAGATTCAAAAGATTTCTTCTCCAGAGATTTGACAGCACAACAGTTGAATCTTGTCTAAACTGCTGGAGCAGCACACAAGAGAAAAGACACACAGAAACTGATGAGGAACTCAGCAGGTCTAACATCATCTATGGAGAGTTAACATTTCCATGTCAGTATACCCCTCACCAGAACCAACCCATGGCCTAGACTGTGAAAACAACAGAACAAGATGAGCCTGTATTGTGGAGACATGCTGAGGGACATTTAATAAGGAAGGGCATTGATAGAGTGGGCTCTGACTCTATGGTTTAGCCAAAACAGTGGACAGCGCAACTTAAAACTTTTTAAAAAATATTTCTATAAGGCAATGACATCCAGTGAAATACCTGATGTGAAACATGCTTGTCAAGTGTACCTCCCTGCTAAAGTCTGACAGAAAAATGAATTAGTCACTATGAGGGGAAACTGCAGTCATTCTAATTTTTAAAGTTCATTGGTGAGATGTGGGTATCTCTGGCTGGTCAGCATCTATTGCCCTGTCCCCAGTTGCCCCTTGAGAAGGTGGGGGTGAGCTGCCTTCTTGAACCGCTGCAGTCCACCTGCTGTAGGTAGACCCATAATGCCATGAGGGAGGGAATTCCAGATTTGAACCCAGTGAGAGTGAAGGAATGGTGATATATTTCCAAGTCAGTTTGGGAAGTAGCTTGGAGGGGAACTTGAAGATGGTGGTGTTCCCTTGTATCTGCTGCCCTTGTCCTTCGAGATGGGAGTGGTTGTGGGTTTGAAAGGTGCTGTCTGAGGATCTTTGGTGAATTTCTGCAGTGCATCTTGGAGATGGTACACACTGCTGAGCGTCGGTGGTGGAGCGAGTGGATATTTGTGGGTGTAGTGCCAATCAAGCAGGGGCTGCTTTGTCCTGGATGGTGTCAAGTTTCTAGAGTTTTGTTGGAGCTGCCCCCATCCAGGCAAGTGGGGAGTATTCCATCACACCCCTGACGTGTGCCTTGTAGATAGTGGATAGGCTTTGGGGAGTCGGGAGGTGTGTTACTTACCACCATATTCCTAGCTTTTGACCTGCTCTTGTCACCACTGTATTTATGTGTTTGAGTCCAGTTAAGTTTCTAATCAATGATAACTCCCTGGATGCTCATAGTAGGGGATTCAGTGATAATAACACCATTGAATATCAAGGGGCCACGGTTAGATTGTCTTTTATTGATGACGGTCATAACCTGGCAGTTGTGTGGCGCAAATGTTACTTGCCACCTGTCAGCCCAGGCCTGAACATTGTCCAGATCTTGTTGCATTTGAACACGGACTGCTTCATTACCTGAGAAGTCGCGGATAGCGCTGTACATTGTGCCATCATCGGTGAACATTCCCACTTCTGACCCTCTGTTGGAAGGAAGGTCATTGATGAAGCAGTTGAAGGTGGTTGGGCTTAAGACATTATCCTGAGGAACTCCTGCAGAGATATCCTGGAGCTGAGATGACTGATGTCCAACAACCTCGACCACCTTCCTATGTGTTAGGTATGACTCCAACCACCAAACAGATTTCCGCGATGCCCATTGATTCCGATTTTCTTCGGGATCCATGATGCCACAATTGTTCGAAATAGCCTTGATGTCAAGGTCTATCACTCTCACCTCACTGCTAAGTGGTCTATAGCCAAGCACTGCATTGCACAATGCACTTTTAGAATTCATAGAATCCCTACATTGAGGAAACAAGCCATTTGGCCTGATGAGTCCACACCGACCCTCTGAAGGACGATCCACCCAGACCCATTCCTCATCCTATTACTCCACATTTCCCCTAACCAATGCACCTAACCTACACATCCCTGAACACAACGGGCAATTTCCCATGGCCAATCCACCCTGACCTGCACATCTTTGGACTGTGGGAGGAAACTGGAGCACCTGGAGGAAACCCATGCAGACACGGGGAGAATGTGCAAACTCCGCACAGACAGTTGCAACCTAGCTGCTTCTGGGATCTTACTGTGTACAAGATTGACTGCTCTAGTTTCTACATTGCAACAGGGGCAGCACAGTGGCTCAGTGGTTAGCACTGCTGCCTCAGAGCACCAGGGACCTGGGTTCGATTCCAGCCTCGGGTGACTGTCTGTGTGGAGTTTGCATGTTCTCCCAGTGTCTGCGTGGGTTTCCTCTGGGGCTCCGGTTTCCTCCCACAGTCCAAAAGATGTGCAAGTCAGGTGGATTGGCCATGGGAAATTGCCCCATAGTGATAGGTGCATTAGTCAGAGGGAAATGGGTCTGGGTGGATTATTCTTTGGAGAGTGGGTGTGGGGCCGAAGGGCCTGTTTCCACACTGTGGGGAACCTAATCTAAAAAACCGTTTATGTTTTCCAGGTACTTTGTTGGGATTTTGAAACATTCTGAGGTGGTGTTAGGTGTCAGAGTCAGATTTAAAGAATGGAAAGTGGCCCTTCGACCCATCCTGGTGACGAACAATCATTGGTTCGAACCCCATTTTCCAGCACTTGGCCTGTAGCTCTGTTGATATTTCCTAATCAACATGTTGGAAGATGTCATTGCACACTTCTGGAATGGGTAGGACTTGTACCTGGGTCTCCTGGCTCAGAGGTAGGAACACTACCACTGCACCACAAGAGCACCCCTGCCCCCCAATGATTTGGTCAATATTTTCTAACCAACCTGCTCAGAGATGTTATTACAGACTTCTGAAGCAAGTAGGACTTGCTAGTCCAGAGGTAGCGGCACTACCACCGCAGCACAATAGTGATGCATGCCGCCTTGCAACATTACAAGTTATATTTATTTAATCTATTTTATTCTAATCACCCTGTTCAGAGATGTCTGCAGCAGGTGAGACTTGAACCCATGCCCCCAGTCCAAAGATAGGGACACTATCACAAGAGTTCCTTGTCATGTAAAGTGCAAATGCCAATCTAAATAATTCTTAATAAGTTGTAGGTTCCTGCCTCTCCCATCCTTTTAGATGCTGTTTTTCTCTGTTCTGTAGCTTATGGGCTGATTAAGCAGTAATAAGAAAGCCTATTAACATAATGAGAAAGGCAGGAAGTGTTGGCAGACAACACTCGTAGCCTCTCAAAAGCGATGCAGCATTGCGGCAAGGATTGAGTCTACTTCTGCTGGCCATGAAGGCCAGAGAGGTCATCAAAGACGTGACACACGGGTCGTGCTCCTTTGCTAGTCTGCCGGATTACACAGAAGCAACCAGGAATCGTCCCTCTGCAGTTAAACCCCATTATCCATCGGCTCGAGCAACGTCAATGTTCTCCGCTAATGAGAAAGATGACTCAGGCTGATTCACAGAGCAGACTGTCGTCACGCAGTGAAAGAGCCACAAACACAGCCAGAGAGTGTTTGAAGAAGCTCACGGATTCGCAGCCAGGCAGAAACTTGAGCCTCCAATACTGCTCGTTTGGCAAAATGCCAACTCAACAGTCGAATCTTCTCAGAATGCACCCCCCCCCACCCCATGATCTTGACTGGAAACAACAACAGCCCGCAATCAGGACATCTGATTAAAAAACATACCACAGGAAATCTAAGCTAGGTGGACAGTGGTCAAAGTGGGCTTTGACTCCATGATTTAAAGAAAGTTCTCAGGGAGCAAAGCAAAAAGGGCTTTATGGAAGTGTCCAGGGAAAGGGGAGGATTGCCTCCACAGGCTTATAAGGCTAGAGGCATAGCAGAAGATGCTTCGAAATGAAATCAATACACAGTTATCGAGGGAGTCAATAGGAGGAGAGGCATTGAGGACATATTGGGGAGAGGGCTGAAGGTCAGACGTATTTCACGGGTTGGATCCGAGAAGGTTGGCAGGCTTGTCAATCAGGGGAAAGTGAGCACTGCGGATGCTGGATTAGAGTGGTGCTGGAAAAGCACAGCAGGTCAGGCAGCATCCAAGGAGCAGGAAAACCGACATTTTGGGCAGGAGCCCTTCATCAGGAATGGCTTGTCAATCAGACCCATGGACCAAGAGAGTATAAATATTCCGGACCTGGGCTGGTAATTAAGTTAGATTCATCGGTCCAACGCCCTCCGACGAGGAAACAGGCTGTTTTCTATAACACAGAGAATGGGAACTGTTTTGGATTTCCCAAATCAAAATGGTGCTTATTTTTAACTTGCTGTTAACATGGAGACAGGAGGTTGCCGAGTTGAGAGACAAAATTCAGGCAAAATCAAATAAAGTAAGCAAAGGGTTAACCATGGGAAGATGACGGGTTACAGGGGTGGTGAGGGTGGGGGTGGGTGAATAGTAGAAGGATGGGTAGTAGAGTTCTGGAGATGGAGCAGTTGGAGGCTGATCATGTGCACGAGACCTCCTGGAATACGTCCAATGGGAATTGGCAACAATATGTACAATAGGTGTACACTAGGTGTTTGCATGAGACAAAGCATCTTTCAATAAAGCAAGTACCTTCACATGTCTCAGTAAAAGTGACGCACTCAAGTGGAAGGCAATGGTTATGATAAAGAGGTGCAGTTTCTTTTAAACTGTGACATTCAAATTCAAGTCCACTGATCACAATTGAAGGTAAAAGAAATGTTGCCATTTCTTTTTGCGAAAGGAATATGCGAACTGATGCATTGTGGGAGGTCAAATGCAAGAGGAAAGTATACAGTAAGTGCCAGGACCCTGATGAACACTGACGTACACAGGGATCTTGGAGTGTAAATCCATAGCTCCCTGAAAGTGGCAACACAAGTGGGTAAGATGGTAAAGAATGCTTGCCTCATTGGTTAGGACATTGAGTATAAACACTACACTGGACAAACACGAAGAAAACTAGCCACCAGGATACATGAACATCAACTAGCCACAAAACCACATGACCCACTTTCACATATGGAAGAGGAAGGACACCACTTCGACTGGGACAACACATCCACCTGAGGACAAGCCAAACAGAGACATGAATGAGAATTCCTAGGAGCATGGCATTCCAACTGGAACTCTATCAACAAACACATTGACTTGGATCCCATTTACATTCCCATGAAAAAAACAGGAAGTGACATCACCATAGGAAATGACATCACCAGCCCTCGGAAACTCAAACATATAAACAGAAAGCAGGCTACACCACCAGTGCTTTGTTCAGAGGCGCACTGAAGATGTTACATAGTATAGTGATGAAATGTTTGAAAAATGAACCTTCCAGCTCAGCGAGCAAACCTACATCCATTGAGTATAAAAGTTGGCAAGTCATGTTGTAGCTGTATAAAACTTTAATGAGGCCACATGTGGTGTATTATATGCAGTTCTGGTCACCATGCCGTAGGAAGGATGTGGAGCTTTACAAGGATGTTGCCTGGATTGGAGTGCATAGGGAGGGGCTAGACAAACTTGGATTGTTTTCACCAGAGCATCAGAGGCTGAAGGATGAGCTGATAGACGTGTATGAAATTACGAGAAGGAATGGATAGGGTCAGAGTCTTCTTCTGAGGGTGAAAATGTCAAATACTAGGGGGCATAGGATTAAGGTGAGGGGGGTGGAAATATAAAGAAGGTGTGGGAGGGAAGAGTTTTACACAGAGGGTAGTAGTTGCCTGCAACATGCTTCCAAGGGGAGGTGGGAGAAGCAGATTTAGATTTAGATTTAGATTCCCTAAAGTGTGGAAACAGGCCCTTTGGCCCAACAATGTTCAAGAAGAATTTAGACAGAGACATGAACTAGAAGGATATGGGCCTGGTAGAGGCAGGTGGGATTTGTTTAGAATGGCTTCATGGGTGGGACAGACATGGTAGGCCGAAGGGCCTGTTCCTGTGCTATGTTCTAACACAGTATAAAGATAGAGAAGTATAGCTGCAAGTATACAAGTCATGACTGGGTCTGCACCTGGTGAAGTGTATAGAGTTTTGGTCCCATTATTTGAGGAGGGATATAGTTGTATTGGAGGCAGTTCAGAGGAAGGTCACTAGATTGATTCCAGAGGTGAGGGGGTTTGTCTTATGAGGAGAGATTGAACAGTTTAGGCCAATACTCTGGAGTTAAGGAGAATGGGAGGAGATCTCACAGAGATCTGAAAGAGGACAAAGGGGACAGACAACGTGGACACAACAAGGATGTTTTCCCTTGTGGGACAATCTAGAACAAGAAGTCATAGTTTGAAGATTAAGGGTAGCAGATTTAAAATAGAGATGAGGAGAAATTATTTCTCTGAAAGGGCCATGAATCTATGGAAGTTAGTGTGTTGGATGAGTGGGACATTCAGTAAACCTAGAGATGGACAGATTTTTAATCAGTAATGAGTTAAAGGGTTATTGGAGTGCAGACAGGAAAATGGAGTTGTGGCCCAAGATGAGATCAACCATGATAGTATTAAATGGCAAAGCAGGCTCGAGGGGCTGAATGGCCTACTCCTGTTCCTAGTTCCGATCTCCTTGTGGTGCTCCGTAAGTTACTCATTTTAAATCTGAGATTGGTACATTTTTGTTCACCTTTTGTTAAAGTTTATGAAGTAAAGGTTAGTAGGTTATGAAATAAAGGTGAGTAAATGTTGCATACCAGCCACAGTCTGTGTGAATAGGGAATAGTACCGGAGGGATTACGTGGTCATGGGGCTGAGATGGGGAGAAATTTCTTCACCCAGAGAGTAGTGAGCCTATGGAATTCACTACAACAGCCATGAAACCATCGGAAATAGGAACAGGAGCAGGCCGTTCAGCCTCTCCCCTGCTCTGCCATTCAACAGGATCATGGCTGATCCAACATCCACTTTCCTGCCTTTTCTGGGAATCCTTGACTCCCCGAATGATCACGAAAGCAGCTGAGGCCAAAACATTGAATGTTTTCAAGAAGGAGTTGGACAAGTTTTTTGGGGACAAAGGAAAAGAGGATGGGGGAGAAAGCAGTTGGATGATCAGCCACGATTATACTGAATGGCGGAGCAGGCTTGAAGGGCTGAATGGCCTCCTCCTGTCCCTGTTCGCTATACTTTGGTGTTTGTGGTGATTACCTTCCCTCGCAGTGGGCCAAACACTCAGGGTTTGAGCCGCACCTCAGAAGTGGATGGCCCTGCGATGTGGTAAACATGTTGACCAGCCTGTAGTGGGCAGGTAGTACAGGAGAGTTTTCTGGTCAGCCAGACCTGAGTGTAGTTACTGCAGCTCAACAGTCTCCCTAGTGGTACACAGCTGCAGGTGCAGGCTCTTGGCATGAGCACCTACAGGAACAGCCACACGTCCTGGGACTGGGGTGGGGGGGTGAGAGGGGTATGTGTTTCAGGTACATTACTGCTTGAAGGGGTTTGCGCAGAATTGCAAAGGGTGTAAGTGGCAGGAATCCACATAATAGAGCGTTTCAATTGAATGAAATCGTTCCTGACAGTCTTGTGATTAGATTATTGATTCGAGTTATCGATGGGTGTGGAGATTGGAACGGTGCCCGGAATGCTAGTGAAACAAGCCTGTCCCTATAGCCAACTCTCAATGAGCTCTCCCAATCAGATTAAAGCTCCCTCACCATTGCTCTGCATTTCAGAGCATTAGGCTGAAAATGTCCTTCAGAATCAACATGTCAATAGATAACTCTGTGCTCCCTGAAGTCTTGCCTCCTGTTTATTCAAATTAGTCATGGAGATATACAGCACGAAAACAAACCCTTTGATCCATGCTGAATAGGTATCCTAAATTAAACTATTCCCATTTGCCAGCATTTGGCCCATATTCCTCCAAACCCTTCCTATTCATATACCCATCCAGATGCCTCTTAAATGTTGCAATTGTACCAGCCTCCACCACCTCCTCTGGCAGCTCATTCCATACCACCCTCTGTGTGAAAAAGTTGCCCTTTTAAATCTTTCCCCTCTCACCCTAAACCAATGCCCTCTAGTCCTGGACTTCCCCACCCAGGGAAAAGGCTTTGTCTATTTATCCTATCTATGCCCCTCATGATTTTGTAAACCTCTATAAGGTCACCCCTCAGCCTCCGATGCTCCAAGGAAAACAGCCCCGGCCTACTCAACCTCTCCCTATCATACAAATTCTCCAACCCTGGCAACATCCTTTCTGCACCCTTTCAAGTTTCACAACATCTTGCCTATAGTATTGTAATCCCTTTGAGTGTGCATGTTTTCAGTGCATCCCAAGCTCTGGAATATTTTCCCGAGATCTTTCCCTCTCTCCTCCTTGAAATCACTCCTTGAACTCTGATCACACTGAGTTAGTTGCCTGTCCTAATATCTTCTTAAGAGATCTATTCTGAGGAAGGGTCACCGGATCCGAAATGTTGCCTCTGACTTCTCTCCACGGATGCTGCCAGACCTGCTGAGCTTTTCCAGCAATTTCTGTTTTTCCAGCATCCGCAGTTTTTTGGATTTTGTCTCCTCGAATGGCTTGTTGTCATTCCTCACTTCACAACGCCCCTGTCGAGTCTTTCGGGACATTTCAGCACATCCGGGCAAATCTAGGTTGCTGTGCCGAGAGCTAATGTGCTTCACCACGGGGAGTAACCAGCAAGAGGACAAAGTGGTCCTTGCTACATCCCAGAGTTGTGTCTTGCCGCCATCCTCACCACCACCCAAAGGTCTGAAAGTCTTGGGGACATAGAGAACGTCATCGAGAGCTAAGATTGATGACAGCAGAGCAGTAGATATGATCTACATGGACTTCAGTAAGGCGTTCGACAAAGTTCCCCATGGGAGACTGATGGTTAGATCTCATGGAATACAGGGAGAACTAACCATTTGGATACAGAACTGGCTCAAAGGTGGTGGTGGAGGGTTGTTTTTCAGACTGGAGGCCTGTGACCAGTGGAGTGCCACAAGGATCGGTGCTGGGCCCTCGACTTTTTGTCATTTACATAAATGATTTGGATGTGAGCATAAGAGGTACAGTTAGTAAGTTTGCAGATGACACCAAAATTGGAGGTGTAGTGGACAGCGAAGAGGGTTACCTCAGATTACAACAGGATCTGGACCAGATGGGCCAATGGGCTGAGTAGTGGCAGATGGAGTTTAATTCAGATAAATGCGATGTGCTGCATTTTGGGAAAGCAAATCTTAGCAGGACTTATACACTTAATGGTAAAGTCCTAGGGAGTGTTGCTGAACAAAGAGACCTTGGAGTGCAGGTTCATAGCTCCTTGAAAGTGGAGTTGCAGATAGATAGGATAGTGAAGAAGGTGTTTGGTATGCTTTCCTTTATTGGTCAGAGTATTGAGTGCAGGAGTTGGGAGGTCATGTTGCGGTTGTACAGGACATTGGTTAGGCCACTGTTGGAATATTGCATGCAATTCTGGTCTCCTTCCTATCGGAAAGATGTTGTGAAACTTGAAAGGGTACAGAAAAGATTTACAAGGATGTTGCCAGGGTTGGAGGATCTGAGCTACAGGGAGAGGCTGAACAGCCTGGGGCTGTTTTCCCTGGAGCGTCGGAGGCTGAGGGGTGACCTTATAGAGGTTTACAAAATTGAGGGGCATGGATAAGATAAATAGACAAAGTCTTTTCCCTGGGATCGGGGAGTCCAGAACTGGAGGGCATAGGTTTAGGGTGAGAGGGGAAAGATATAAAAGAGACCAAAGGGGCAACTTTTTCACGCAGAGGGTGGTACCTGTATGGAATGAGCTGCCAGAGGATGTGGTGGAGGCTGGTACAATTGCAACATTTAAGAGGCATCTGGATGGGTATATGAATAGGAAGGGTTTGGAGGGATATGGGCCGGGTGCTGATAGGTGGGAGTAGGTTGAGTTGGGATATCTGGTCGGCATGGATGTGTTGGACTGAAGGGTCTGTTTCCATGCTGTACATCTCTGTGACTCTATAACTCTATGACATAAAGCAATGTGCAACTGAGTGAATGCTATGCTGCCAAAGGTGCTGTTTTGGATTTTGTCTGGTTGAGATATCATACGTAGAATGGATTTAGACTTAGATTTTCTTGTTACTTATCTTCAAGAGCAATACTGCATCCAATTTTTTTGGCCGTCCAATTAGAGAAAGGATATTATTAAGCTGGAGAGGGTCCAGGAGAGATTTACCAGGATGTTGCCAGGAATGGAGGGTCTGAGTTACAAAGAAAAGCTGGATAGGCTGGGATGTTTTTCACTGGAGTGTAGGAGGTTAAGTGGGGACCTAATAGAAGGTTATAAAATAATGAGAGGTAGGGATAGAGTTAATGGTCATTGTCTTTTCCCTAGGATGGGAGATTTCAAGACAAAGGGGCACTTTTCTAAGGTGAGAGGAGAGAGAGTTAAAAAAGACATGAGGAGCAAATTATTTGTGCAGAGGGTGATGCGCAGGTGTGATTAACTTCCAGAGGATGTGGTGGATGCAGGTACAGTTACAACATTTAAAAGACATTTGGATAAGTGCATGAATGGGAAATGTTTGGAGGGATATGGGCCAGGAGCAGGCAGGTGGGACTAGATTGGGTTGGGATATCTGTTTAGTATGGACAAGTTGGACCGAAGGGTCTGTTTCTGTGCTGTATGACACTATGACTGTATGACACTATGACTGTATGAGTACAATGAAAGTGTGGTTTATTGTTTGGAGGGTTGGTGTGGACTTGTTGGGCTAAGTGCCTGTTTCCACACCGTAGGCAATCTAATCTAATCTAATCTAACATGAGGAACAAAGAGACCTAGGTACAAAAAATTTACTTACAAAGTAGGAAGAGAAACAGAGTTAAAAAGTTAAGCATTACCTTCATAGAATAGGAAGAAAATCTTCCCTGAGTTAGGGGAGTCCAGAACTAGAGGGCATAGGTTTCGGATGAGAAGGGAAAGATTTAAAAGGGACCTGAGGGGCAACTTGTTCACACAGAGTGTGGTGCGTGTATGGAATGAGCTGCCAGAGGAAGTGGTGGAGGCTGGTACATTGACAGCATTTAAAAGGCATCTGGATGGGTATATGAATAGGAAGGGTTTAGAGGGCCAAGTGCTGGCAAATGGCGCTAGATTAATTCAAGATATCTGGTCAGCATGAACAAGTTGGACTGAAGGTTCTGTTCCTGTGCTGTACACATCTCTATGACTCTAAGACTCAAAGTAAGGTCAAAGTTAACATAAAGTCTTTCTTAATTTAAACTAAAAAATAAAGGAATTAAGTTAAACGTTCACCAGTCTGAATTCCTGTCAGCCTATTGGATGTAAAAGATCTCCTAACTGTTTAACAAAGGACAAAGGATTTCCAACTCGTGTTCTCATCCAAAACCAATCCCTCATTGTTGGGAAAGATTATCTTGTCATTTCTGGGAGCTTGCTGTGTGACAATCAGTTACACTTCACAAACAACTCCATTAGTTATTAACCACTTGAAGGCATCTAGGGTTTTTCCTTTAATTCATTCACGGGATGGGGCGGTACCGTCAAAGCCAACCTTTGTTACCCAGAGGGCAGTTCAGAGTCAACCACATTGCTGTGGGTCTGGAGTCACGTGTAGGCCAGACCAGGGTAAGGATGGCTGTTTCTTTCCCTAAGGGATGTTAAAATTAGAAATCGGTTTTACTGTCACGTTCTCAAGCACAGGAGTACAGAGAAAAGTGAGTAATGTCACCATTCCTGGCACCACCTTAGAGACAGAATAACTAAACCAAGTTAAAAGTTGAACATTACTGTTGCTCTTGGCATGGAGTAGAAAAATAAAGAAATAAATTGAGAAGTTCGACAGTCTTTCTGAAGTTCTCAGCCATGCTGAGCTTGCTCTTAGTGAAAGGCGCTATGGAAATGCAAGCTTTTCTTCCCTGTTTTGTTAATAGATCAGCAGAGTTGACTTGATTATGCTGACTCTTATGCCTCAGGGGAAAGTAAATATTCTGAAACACCAAACGCAAAGAAAGTGCTGGAGAAACTCCGCAGCATCTGTGGAGAGAGAAACAGAGTTAACATTTCGAGTCCAGTGATCCTTGTTCAGAATATAACGAGACTGATGAAAATCTGCTTATTGACTGAAAGGTTTTAGATCTGACAGTGAAATAAAAAGGCCTTGTTTGTACACAATGTAATTATATTTAATTACATTGATCAACTGCAAAAGTAATGAATCTGTTCCCCATTTACCTGGATGGACGCAACTCCTTCATTGCTCAGGCCTTTGAATACAGGAGTTGGGGCCTTATATTGACGTTGTACAGGGCCTTGGTGAGGCCTCTTCTGGAGGACTGTGTCCAGTACTGGTCGCACTGTTATAGGAAAGATATTATTAAGCTGGAGAGAGTTCAGAAAATATTTACCAGGATGTTGCCAGGTGTGGAAGGTTTGAGTTATAAGGTCTATTTTCTCTGGAGCGTAGGAGCTTGAGGGATGACCTTATCGTGGTTTATAAAATCATGAGGGGTATAGATAAGGTGAATGGCCGGTGTGTTTTCCCCAGGATGGGGGGTTTCAAGACCAGGGGGCATATTTTTATGGTGAGAGGAGAAAACAAGAGGGGCAACTTTATTACACATGAGGGGCAACTTTATTACACAGAGTGTGTGGAATGAACCTCTAAAGGAAGTGGATGCAGGTACAGTTAGAATAGCTTGAAAGGCATTTGAATAAGTTCATGAATAGGCCATGTTTAGATGGATATGGGCCAAGCGCAGGCAGGTGGGTGTAGTTTAGTTTGGGATTATGGTTGGCATGGACTGGTTGGACCGAAGGATCTGTTTTCACGCTGGGCGACTCCACAACAGGCTTGACAACACCCAATTGCCCTCTTGACTGGCACCACATTCACAAGCATCCACTCCTCCTACCATCGATGCCCAGGAGCAGCAGTGTGCACCATCTACAAGACCCAGTGCAGAAATTCAACAAAGATCTGTAGACAGCACCTTCCCAGCCAACAGCAACCCACAGATTCTGATGAGGAGTCCCCTGGACATGAAAGGTTATCTCTGCCCCCTTTCTGCAGATGTTGCCAGACCTGCTGAGTTTAGCCAGCAATTTCTGATTTTGTGCCTTCCATACCAACATCTGCTGCCATCCAGAAGGACAAGGGCAGCTGATACATGGGAACACCACCCCCTGCAATTTCCCCTCCAAACCCTTTACCATCCTGACTTAGAATATAGAACATTACAATGCAGAATAGGCCCTTCGGCCCTTGATGTTGCGCTGACCTGTGAAACCAATCTGAAGACCAACTAACCAACTCTCTCCATCACCGCCACTCAGTAGCAGCAGTATGTACTATCTACCAGATGCACTGCAGAAATTCATCAAGGACCCTCAGGTAGCACCTTCCAAACCCAGGACCACTTCCACTTAGAAGGACTAGGGCAGCAGATACATGGGAACACCAACCCCTGCAATTTCCCCTCCAAGCCTCTCCCCATCCTGAATTGGAAATATGTTCATTCACTGTCAAAATCCTTCGAATTCCCTCCTGAAGGGTATTGTGGGTCAACTCACAGCAGGTGGACTGCAGCGGTTCAAGAAGGCAGCTCACCCCCACCTTCTCAAGGGGGCAACTAGGGACAGGCCGACAAATGATGGGCCCAGTCGGCGACGTCTATGCCCCATGAGTGAACAAAAAAAAAGTGCTGCTTTATATTCTCCAAGAATGTTGATGGAGACAGACGCATCGTCAAGCAGCTCTAAGGCAGATTGTCTCAGGTTAATACTGTGCAAACTTTATCATTTCCAAAATAGAAAATCAAAAGAAAAGACATTTCCATCTCATTACATCTCGTTAAAGATTTCTATAAACTTTAGATAAATAGAACCAATTTGCAAATCTCTTTCTCACACCCCATTTCATTAGCTGCTCAGCAAATCGATTTCAACAAACAAATCGAACAGAGAAAGAACATCTTTTTTGCACCAAAATAATTAGGTTTCTAACAATGGGATATCTTCTCACAGGGGAGTCTGACAGCTCTGATGATTGTATTTAGTGGTTGAGATCAAAAAAACTAAGTATGATTTATGCTTGCACCAAAAATTGGGATTTAATTGCTCTGAGTGAGTTATTTTCTTATGTTGTCCGTCGCAATCCCAGGAAAATAGGGCAAAGCAGGAAAGGCTGCAGCCTTGGAACTGGCTTTCCAAACAAGCAGAGAGTTCTCCGGAACTTGAGAGAGATCAGAAGGAACGGGAAGGGTGGCCGGACCCCGAAACGTCAAGTCTGTATTCGCTCCACAGATGTTGCCCGAGCTGCTGAACTTTTGCTGCAATGTCTATTTTTGTTTCCTGTTCATAGCAATTCTTTCAGAAAGAATGGAGCCAGAAAAGTAGAAGGGGATGGGAATGGGTTTAGACGCAGGAATCTGCATCAAAAGAGGTTCTGAGAATTCCAAGCAATGGAAAGGAACGTAGAATCCTTACAATGGCCTTGGACTCCACACTGACCCTCCCACCCAAACCCTGGATTTCCCATGGCTAATCCACCTTGCCCACACACCGAGGTCCCTGGTGCTATGAGGCAGCAGTGCCAACCACTGAGCCACTGTGCCACCCGCTGAACTGCTTACCAAATTCTTGTTGCAGCTCAGGTTTTATATTTGAGGTCTGGGAATTGATGCCCAGGTAAATTCTGGGTCAAACAACTGCCCAACAGCTGTGTTGCCCAGTTGACGCCACCTTCAAATCTGAATGCTCCCTCTGGGCCTGAAGTTGTGCCCATCTCCCAATTCACCAAGTTCCTGGGGATGAAACCATCCCTCCATGACTCCATACCCACATGCCAAGCGAGTTGACTCTTAAATGTCCTCAGAAGAATCCAAGTAAGGGCACTCAGTCTGAGGGTGGCTAAGGGGGGTGAGCCACAGGATCTCGCCTCGCCCACACAGGAATGCAAAACAAAGACGCCCGAACTGAGCCCTCTGCCAATCTGTCCACACCAAGGGGCATTTTTCAGGAGCCACGGTGAACTGGCCCCCTTCGTGGGGAGGGCTCTAGAGAGCTGCCTGCATTGCGTTGCAAAACAATAACTGCACCTTGCTGTTTCTGTGCTCAAGGGCGTGTCTTTAGCAGCAATAAATAACAGCAGAGAGCACGAGCAAAAATCGATAACTAATATAAAACTGAGGGGCAAGGAGCCCACAGCCGGCCTGACATAAATGTATGCGCATAGCAAACCACTTATGGAGAGTTATAGCTATTTGTTGTGTGAGTGAATCATTGATCAATAAGTAATGAGCTGAAACACATCTGATCTCCCCCCTTGCTCCTGTATAAATTATGTCGCTTGTGATTAGCTGCCTGAATTTGCAATAAGCCTCTCTCCATCGGGCTGGAGGAATATAAGATGAATCTGTTACATATCCAGAAGGAGTGTGAGATTTGGAGCTGAATAGTAGGGGGAAGAGCTGCCTCAGGTGGGAATAACGTGTGACACTGCAATGACTTGAATGGGGTGGCACGGTGACTCAGTGGTTAGCACTGCTGCCTCACAGCACCAGGGACTCGGGTTTGATCCCACCCTCATGTGACTTTCTGTGTGGAGTTTGCACTTTCTCCCCGTGTCTGCGTGACTTCCCTCTGGGTGCTCCGTTTCCTCCCACAGTCCAAAGACAGTCCAAAGGTTAAGTGAATTGGCCATGGGAAATTACCTATAGTGTTCAAGGATGTGCAGGCTGGGGGGACTAACCATAGGAAATATGGGATTACACTGTGGGTGGGATGCACTTTGGATGGTCAGTGTGAACTTGATGGGCTGAATGGCCTGTTTCCACGCTATAGGGATTCTACAATCTAGGACAGTAACCACCATGACATTCCTGGCATTTTGCATTGCATTATTCCATTTGAAGTCAATGTGAACAGGGCTGCTCATTGGTGTCTGACACTAGGTGTAGACCAGTCAGATATGGCTCTGAAAGGGTTAATACTAAGTACCACCCAATATGAAGATGTCATGCAAACCTATGGTAAGAATACTTTACAATCACCAAGGAATCTGGCCTAACATCTAAATCTCTCCAAAAATGTCGATCATATTAATATAACTCGCTGAAATGAAGTAAAGTATATCACTATGGTTATTTAAACATCCACATCCAAGAGACTATTACTGACCAGAAACCAAAATGGATCAGTTATATGAATAGTGACTATAAGAGCAGGTCAGAGGTTGGGAATCCTGCAGCAAGTAACTCACCTTCTGATTTCCAAAAGCCTTTCTACCATCTACAAGTCAGGAGTGAGAGACCCATTCCCTTACCCCTATTACTCTACATTTCCTCTGACTAATGCACCTAGCCCACAGGGATACCTTCAGAGGATCGGTGTGGACTTGTTGGGCAGAATGGCCTGTTTCCATACTGTAGGGATTTGATGATTTAAAAAGGACATGAGGGGCAATTTTGTCATCCAGAGAGTGTGTGGAAAGACCTTCCAGGGGAAGTGGCGGATGATACAGTTACAATGTTTAAAAGACATTTGGATAAGTTCATAATCAGAAAGGTTTGGAGGGATGTGGGCCAAGGTGGGACTAGTTTAGTTTGGGATTATGGTCAGCATAGACTGGTTGAACCGAGGGATCCGTTTCCATGCTGTACAACTCTATGACTCTGAGTGTGATGGAGTACTCCCCACTTGCCTGGATGTGTGCAGCTCCAAAATTCAAGAAAGTAAATACAATCCAGGACAAAGCAGCTGTGTTATTGACACCACATCCACCCGCGGCAACATTCACTCCTTCCATCACTGAGACTCAGAGACCACAGTGAATGCCGGCGACATGGTGGACTGGAGCAATTCGCCAAAGCTCCTTCAACACCAACCTTCCAAACCTGTGACCTCTACCAGTTAGAAGGGCAAGGGCAGCAGATGCATGGGAACACCAGCATTTTTAGACGCTCCTTCAAGTTATACAATGTCCAGATTGGAGCTTTAACACTGTCTTAACTCTGTCACTGGGTCAAAATTGTAGAACTTCTGTACTAGCAACACTCCTAATTCCCCCAAATCATCTATATTAAAATACAGCAGTCTAATAATGCAGCTGACCACCACCTTCACAAGGATAACTACTGATGGACAACAAAATAGAGATGTTTATATTCTATGACTGTACGGTTTATAAAAAATGATATTAAAAATGTTTCTTTTTTAAGTTGCATGCATGTGAAGTCAGATTTGTGATTAAATGGCCTATCAATATTTATTTGCTCATTCCAGATGTGAATAAAATTGCTCCCGTCAGAACCTTTATACAAATTGAAATTATCGTTTGGGCTTTCAGAAAATGCCACTTTTTAAATATTTTTGCTTTCTGCTTTTCATTCATTGCTCTTGACTGGATGTTGAAAGAGATTGTGCCTCATCCATTAAATGTTATGGTCTTTATTTGAAAATAAATCTATCGGATTCTGTGTGACCTTTTCAAATCTATTGATTGCCGTTTTTGTAATATTGTTGTTCTCGTGGTGCTGCTGAAGAATGTTAGAAGAGAAAGTGAGGACTGCAGATGCTGGAGATCAGAGCTGAAAATGTGTTGCTGGAAAAGCGCAGCAGGTCAGGCAGCATCCAAGGAACAGGAGAATCGACGTTTCGGGCATCAGCCCTTCTTCAGGAATTCTGAAGAAGGGCTGATGCCCGAAACGTCGATTCTCCTGTTCCTTGGATGCTGCCTGACCTGCTGCGCTTTTCCAGCAACACATTTTCAGCTCTGAAGAATGTTAGAGTCTGGTGAGGGCAGGAAAATCTTACTGAAGAGACACCTTACTGTGTTTCAACTTGGCACAGGGCTGGAGGATCACACATTGGCAGTGATGGTAGCTGAGAGCATGGCAAAGTGCCAATGTTGAAGAGTGCTCGAGACTTTAGATATGTCATTGCACACTTGTTCTTTGCACCTGTAATAATCTCTCTAAGGCCCCTGGGGAATCACTAACTAATCTCATGGAGCTCAGTGAGTACAGGTTCCTTTGGCCTGTCCAGCAGGAACTCATCACCTGGGCCCTTTGTAAAGCATGGCCTGTGGGAGTATCCCTTCCCTTGGCCGGAGAGTGAGAAAATGTGGGAGGAAGTCAGCCACACCCAGAGGAAGAGGAAGAGGGTTGGAAGGAAGGCATGGACTGGATTCGACTGGACTGGACTGGACTGCACTGGACTAGACCAGTTCAGACTCAACCACATTGGACTGGTTCAGACTGGACCAGACTGGACTTGGACAGCCATGCATCCTGGAGAGCAGTGCCTGGAGTGAGGAGAAAGTGTTGACATGGGGTCCTGTGATGATGGTGCAGCGGTTGTTCTCGACTGTTCCCATGGCAATGTCCGTGCTGCTGCCTGGGCCCAGCTGTCTTGTATTGAAAGGGCGTGGCAGCTGTCACAATAGTGACCCTGACACCATGGTCACCTACGGTGGGGCTGAGATGTTCATATGTCGGGCTGGTTTGCTACTGCTGGCTCAGCCCCCTTTCCTTGGCTCTGTCACCATCCAAGCCCCTGACCAAGGGCCTGGGGATTCTCCTCAGCCGGCCACAGCAATGCAGGTCTGTTTGAAGGCTTTAGTGTTGTTGGCCTGGCCAACGGCGTGTCTTTCAGGATGCACAGGAATGTGCTGTCTTTCCTCCGGTCTGAGCTGGCGGTACACCTGGCTTTGGAGAAAGGGGCTTATTGTGGGCGGTACCCATTTACCAGTTAACCCTCTAGAGGTCATGGTTCAAATGGTAAGTCCAAACACCTGTAGGCTGACCCACCCGTGCCAACATTGCATCTCCTTATGCCATGGATCCCATTGCCATTGTCATCCAACGCCTGAAAACAGCAGTGCCCGGACCCAACATTGTGCACCAGTTGGAGGATCTTTCTGTGCACAATGGGATCCTGCCTGGGCGCCACTGGCCGACCAGCATTTATTAGCCCATCCCCGTCTGCCCTTGTACTGAATGGGCCATTTCAGAGGGCAGTTGAGAGTCAACCCCATTGTTGTGGGTTTGGAGTCACATGTAGGCCAGACCAGGTGAGGATGACAAACTTAGACATTAGTGAACCAAAGCAGGCTTCCTCCTCATCCATCAGCAATGGTCTCATGGTGATCAGTAGAACCATTCTGCATGGAAACAGACCCTTCGGTCCAACCAGTCCATGCTGAACATAACCCCAAATTAAACTAGTCCCACCTGCCTGCCCTTGGCCCATATCCCTCCAAACCTTTCCTATTCATGTACTTATCCAAATGTCTTTTAAATGTTGTAACTGCTCCCCCATCCACCACTTCCTCTGGAAGTTCATTCCAAACAGTACGTAAAAAGAAATTGCCCCACGTATCTTTTGAACATCTCTTTCCTCAAAATAGGTCTTCATTGAATCCAGTTCCCACAATGTGCTGATGCAGGACTCAAACCCTGGTCCCCAAGACATTAGCTGAGTTTCCCCAGGTTAATAATCTAGTGATAATACCACTAAGCCATCACCTCCTCTTTCATGTGACAAGTTTCGCAAATGGAGCTTTTTTGAATATTAAGGGTGTGAGGAGGGGAGAATGTGGTGATGGTGTTTTTTTTTAAGATTAGATTACTTACAGTGTGGAAACAGGCCCTTTGGCCCAACAAGTCCACACCGACCCGTCAAAGCGCAACCCACCCAGACCCATTCCCCTACGCCTAACACTATGGGCAATTTAGCATGGCCAATTCACCTGACCTGCACATCTTTGTGACTGTGGGAGGAAACCAGAGCACCCAGAGGAAACCCACGCAGACACGGGGAGAATGTGCAAACTCCACACAGTCAGTCACCTGAGACGGGAATTGAACCCGGGTCTCTGGCACTGTGAGGTAACAGTGCTAACCACTGTGCCACCATGCCACCACCGTGGTGGTGGGGATCGAGGCAGGATTTCTACAAGAGTTCTCTGAGCAGTTCTTCTGTGTTCAACCATGAGGGCAGTGAGGGAGATTTATAGTATTGGTGTAGTTTGGAATTTATACAGCAGTTTATGTTAAACGGTACTTCTGGCTGTTAAAAGACGGTGCCACAACGAATACATTTATGCAACGAATTGTCTTTTTCAAATTCAAATTAGATCAATCCTGGCAGATGCAAGAAGGTTTTATTTAATTAAGCTGTGATCAATGAGCCTTTTGACTCGCAGTAACTGGGGAATGGTCAGTGAGGCTAGGAACATCCTTGCTGACTGGACATTGAAGGTTCTGTGGCCTATGAAAGGAAGCAAACATGAGGGGAAATGTAAAAGACACGATTAGGACCTGTTTATAAGCAGATCAACAGGTCAAGGATGAACAGGAGCGAATGCTCTTTGCCCCTCAGCCTCTGTGGGGAGGCCCTGACATCAGGAAAGAAAAATAAAGAGCCCTCTCAGAGTCTAAACCTTTTTCTCAAAATGATACAATGGAAGGGCAAGGACCCGAAATAGTTTGTGTTGCGAGGAGTCGTCTTGCCCCGAACCAATTCACTGCGGCCGTGATCAATACTGTGCCTTCGGTGTAATGTTCTGGCAGCTGACTTTTCCCAAATGGGGCATGGGCCAAATTCATGACACGTTATCATAGAGGAATCATAGAATCCCAACAGTGTGGGAACAGGCCATTTGGCCCAACAAGTCCACACTGACCTTCTGAAGAGTATCCCACCCAGACCCATTCCCCTACCCTATTACTTTACATTTCCCTTGACTAATGCACCTAACACACACATCCCTGAACACTATGGCGCAATTTAGCATGGCCAATTCGCCCTGACCTGCACATCTTTGGACTGTGGAAGGAAACTAGAGCACCTGGAGGAATCCCATGCAGACACAGGGAGAATGTACAAACTCCACACAGAAACTTGCCCGAGGCTGGAATTGAACTCGGGTCCCTGGCTCTGTGAGACAGCAGTGCTAACCACTGAGCTCAGCTCTCACTACCAGCTCACATGGGAGTGAGGAACTGAGCCACAAGAGAGTCAGGGGAGATGGGAGAGAGCACTCTGGGACCTTGGGGTAGCTCCTTAATAAAAAAGAATATTTTGGAAAGGCAAATCAGGGCAGGAGTTATACATTTAATGATAAGGTCCTGGGGAGTGTTGTTGAACAAAGAGACCTTGGAGTGCAGGTCCATAATTCTTTGAAAGTGGAGTCACAGGTAGACAGGATAGTTAAGAAGGCATTTAGCATGCTTGCGTTTATTGTTCGGTGCACTGAGTATAGGAGTTGGGAGGTCATGTTGCGGTTGTACAGGATGTTGGTTCGACCACTTTTAGAATATTGTGTTCAATTCTGCTCTCCCTGCTATAGGAAAGATGTTGTGAAACTTGGAAAGGTGCAGAAATGATTTACAAGGATGTTGCCAGGATTGATTTGGAGGGATTTGGGCCAAATGTTGGCAAATGGGATGAGATTAGTTGAGGATGTCTGGTCAGCATGGACGAGTGGAATCAGTGTCTGTTTCCGTGCTGGACATCTCTATATTTCTAAGTTTGCATCTTTTATGACCTGAGGACGAAATATGCTTCATGGCCAATGGAAAACCCAAAGACCTTAAGATACAGGCCATTCAGTCCATCCCATCTGCTGCTCCATTCATTGAGGTCATCATTCCTATGAAGTACAGTGACTGCCACACAGCACGATCCCACAAATGGGAAAGACAGCAGGTGGGTGATTGTTGCACCATGGGGCACTGCCATTCTTCACACTTCCAATGTTGGCACCACATCTTACAGTCAGCCACCATTGAGTCATAGAGTCAGAGATATGTACAGCTCGGAAACAGACCCTTCAGTCCAACCCGTCCATGCTGACCAGATATCCCAACCCAATCTAGTCCCACCTGCCAGTACCCGGCCCATATCCCTCCAAACCCTTCCCGTTCATGAATCCATCCAGATGCCTTTTAAATGTTGTAATTGTACCAGCCTCCACCACTTCCTCTGGCAGCTCATTCCATACACGCACCATCCTCTGTGTGAAAAAATTGCCCCTTAAGTCTCTTGTATATTTTTCCCTTCTCACCCTAAATCTATGCCCTCTAGTTCTGGACTCCCCCACCCCAGGGAAGAGACTTTATCAATTTACTCTATCCATGTCCCTCATGATTTTATAAACCTCTATAAGGTCACCCCTCAGCCTCCGAAGCTCCAGGGAAAACAGCCCCAGCCTGTTCAGCCTCTCCCTATAGCTCAAATCGTCCAAACCTGGCAACATCCTTGTAAATCTTTTCTGAACCCTTTCAAGTTTCACAATATCTTTCCGATAGGAAGGAGATCAGAAATGTACGCAATATTCCAATAATGGCCTAACCAATGTCCTGTACAGCCACTGCTACCAATGGCTGCTTTGTTGGTTTGGGTAGTTTATTGAAAGCAATCGTCCTTTCTCTCTGCTGTGTCTTGGGCCTATCTTGTGATTAACAGTGGACTGGACCCCACACTAAACCTGCAATAATGCCACACTAATCCCCACACTAAGCCCACTCTAACCCCATTTAACTCCACATTAACCCTGCACTAACCCCACTCTAACCCCACACTAACCCCACTCTAACCCCACACCAAACCCACACTAAACCCACACTAACCCGATGCTAACTCCACTCTAACCCCATTCTGACCCCACACTAACCCTGCACTAACGCACTATAACCTCACACTAAAGCCACTGTAACCCCACACTAACACTGCACAAACCCCACTCTAACACCACTCTACCAGTCTAATCTTACTCTAACCTCACTGTAACACCACACTAAACACATACCAGCCCACTCTACCACTCTAACCTAACTCTAACCCCACTCGAACCCAATATAAACCCCACATGAACACCACTCTAGCCCCCACACGAACACCAATCTCACCCCACTCTAGACCCACACTAACCCCACATGAATACCACACTGGCCCTACTCCAACCCACATGAACCCCACACTAACTCCCCATTAAACCCACATTGCCCTGCACTAACCCCACACTAATGCCACACTAACCCCACGCTATTCCCACACTAACCCCATACTAACCACACACTAACCCCATTCTAACCCCCCACTGACCCTACACTAACCACACACTAAACTCACATTGACCCCCCCACTAACCCTACACTAACCCCACACTAACCCCATACTAACCCAACGTTAACCCCACACTAACCCCATTCTAACCCCTCACTAACCCTACACTAACCCCACACGAACCCCATACTAACCCAACATTAACCCCACACTAACCCCATCCTAACCCCTCACTAACCCTACATTAACCCCACACTAACCCCACTCTAGCCCCCCACTAACCCCACACTAACCCCCCACTAACTCCACTCTAACCCCCCACTAACCCCACACTAACGCCATACTATCCCCATTCTAACCACATACTAAGCTCACACTAACCCCCACACTAACCACCCACTAACCCCTCACTAACTCACTTCTAACCCCACACTAACACTATTCTAACCCCACAATAACCCCATAGTATAACCCCACTCTAATCCCACAATAATCCCACACTAACCCCATTCTAAACCCACTATAACCCCACACTAACCCCACTCTAACACAAGTCTAACCCCACTGTAACCACACAGTAACCCCACGCCAACCTCCCTCTTACCCCATTCTAACCCCACATTAACCCCACAATAACCCCATTCTAACCACAGTCTAACCCCACTCTAACATCACACTAACCCCACAATAACCCCATGCTAACCTCCCTCTTACCCCATTCTAACTCCATTCTAACCCCACACTAACCAAACACTAACCCCATTCTAACCCCACAATAACTCCACGCTAACCTCCCTCTTACCCCATTCTAACCCCACAATTACAACACAAAAACCCCACTTTAACCCCACACTAACCCCACTCTAACCACAGTCTAACCACACTCTAACATTCCTCTTACCCCACTCTAACCCCACAATAACCCCACACTAACCCCACACTAACCTCCTTCTTACCCCACACTAACCCCACATTAAACCCACACTAACCCCACTCTGAACCCACACTAACCCCACTCTAAACCCACACTAACCTCATACCATCCCTCCACTAACCTCACACTAATGCAACACTAATGCAACACTAACCCCACAATAACCCCACTCTAACTCCACTCTAACCCCACACTAATCCCACTCTATCCCAGGTCTAACCCCACTATAACCTCATAATAACCTCCCTCTTACCGCATTCTAACCCCACTCTAACCTCACTCTAACCTCACTCTAACCCCACAATAATCCCACGTGAATCACACACTAACCTCACACTAACCCCACTCTAACCACAGTCTATCCACACTTTAATATTCCTCTTACCCCACTCTAACCCCACAATAACCCCACACTAACCCCACACTAACCTCCCTCTTACCCCACACTAACCCCACGTTAAACCCACAATAACCCCACACTAACCCCACTCTGAACCCACACTAACCTCACACCATCCCTCCACTAACCTCACACTAATGCAACACTAACCCCACAATAACCCCACTCTAACTCCATTCTAACCCCACACTAATCCCACTCTAACCCAGGTCTAACCCCACTATAACCTCATAATAACCTCCCTCTTACCACATTCTAACCCCACTCTAACCTCACTCTAACCCCACAATAATCCCACGTGAATCCCACACTAACCTCACACTAACCCCACTCTAACCTCACAACAATCCCAATCTAACCCCATAGTAACTCCACTCTCACCCCACTCTAACCCCCCACTAACCCCACACTAAACCCACACTTACCCCACACTATCCCCATACTAACTCCATACTATCCCCATTCTAACCTCATACTAAGCTCACACTAACCCCCACATAACCATCAACTAACCCCTCACTAACTCACTTCTAACCCCACACTGACACCATTCTAACCCCACAATAATCCCACAGTATAACCCCACTCTAACCCCACAGTAATCCCACACTAACCCCATTCTAAACCCACATTAACCCTACACTAACCCCTCTCTAAACCAAGTCTAAACCCACTGTAACCCCACAATAATCCCATGCTAACTTCCCTCTTACCCCATTCTAACCCCATTCTAACCCCAAACTAACCCCACTCTAACCCCACTCTGATCCCACACTAACCTCACACTAACCCTACACTAACCCAACACTAACCCCACATTACACCCACAATAACCCCACAATAATCCTACATGAACCCCACACTAGCCTCACACTAACCCCACTCTAACCATACTCTAACCCCACAATTACCACACAATAACCCCACTTTAACCACACAATAACCCCACTCTAACACCGCACTAACCTCACAATAATCCCACACAAACCCCACAGTAACCTCACTCTAACTCCACACTGACCCCACTCTAACCCCACACTAACCCCACACTAACCCCACACTAACCCTACAGTAACCTCTCCTTGAATGCTACCTGACCTGCTGTGTTTTTCCAGCATCACTCTAATCTAGACTCACACTAACCCCACTCTAACCCCATACTAACCCCACAATAAATCCATACTAGCCACACACTAACCCCACACTAACCCCACATCCACCCCAAACTAAACCCACACTAACCCCACTCTAAACTCCCTCTTACCCCACAGTAACCCCACACTAAACCCACAATAACCCCACACTAAACCTACATTAAACCCGCACTAGCCCCACTCTAACCCCACACTAACCCCGTTTTAAACCCACACTAACCCCACACTAACCCCGCTCTAAACCCACACTAACCCCACTCTGACCCCACACTAACCCCACTCTAACCTCACAATAACCCCACACTAACCCCACTCTAACCCCACACTAACCCCACATTAACCCCACTCTAACCCCACACGAACCCCACAATAACTCCACTCCAATCCCACACTAAGCCCACTCTAACCCCACAATAACCCCATGTTAACCTCCCTTTTACCCCATTCTAACCCCATTCTAACCCCACAATTACTGCACAATAACCCCACTTGAACCCCACAATAACCCACTGTAACCCCTCTCTAACCACAGTCTAACCCCACTCTAACCTCCCTCTTTCCCCACTCTAACCCTACACTAACCCCTAACTAACCTCACTCTAAACTAGCACTAACCCCACACTAACCCTACACTATCCCTCCACTGCTGTACATCTCTATGACTCTGACTCTATAAACCCACATGAACACCACTCTAAACTCATTCTAACCCCACACTAGCCTAACTCTAACCCCACTTAACACCACAATAAATCCATACCACAGTTTAACCCCACATTAACCCTCCACTCCCCCACTCTAACCCCATTCGAACACCACAATAACCCTACGCTAGCCTCCCTCTTACCCCATTCTAACCCCATTCTAACCCAATAACCACACGCTAACCTCTCTCTTACCCAATTCTAACCCCATTCTAACCCCACAACTTCCCCACAATAATCCCACTCTAACCCCACAATAACCTCACTCTAACCCCAAATTAACTCCACACTAACCCCACGTTAGCCCCACACTCCCCCACACTAGCCCAACACTAACCCACCCTAACCTCACACTATCCCCACTCTTACCCCACAATAATCCCACACGAAGCCCACACAAACCCCACAATAACCCCACAATAACCCTACACGAACCCCACACTAATCCCACTCTAACCACACTCTAACACCACTCTAAATACATCGTAACCCCATTCTAACCCCACACCAACTCAACTCTAACCCCACACTAACCCCACACCAACCCAACTCTGACCCCATTCGAACACCACAATAACCCTATGCTAACCTCCCTCTTACACTATTCTAACCCCACAATTACTGCACAATAACCCCACTCTAACCACAGTCTAACCCCACACTAACCCCACATTAACCTCACTCTAACCCCATTCTAACCCCACAATTACTGCACAATAACCCCACTCTAACCACAGTCTAACCCCACATTAACCCCCCACTCCCCCACTCTAACCCCATTCGAACATCACAATAACCCCACACTAGCCTCCCTCTTACCCCATTCTAACCCCATTCTAGCCCCACAATTACTACACAATAACCCCACTTTAACCCCGCAAAAACCTCACTCTAACCCCACTCTAACTCCATACTAACCCCACATTAACCCCATTTTAACCCCACAATAATCCCACTTTAACCCCACACTAACCCCACAGTAACCCCACTCTAAACCCACACTAACCCCACTCTAACTCCACACTATCCCCACTCTAACCCCACTCTAACCCTGCACTAACCCCACTGCAACCCCACTTTAACCCCACTCTAACCCCACACTAACCCCACTGCAACCCCACTTTAACCCCACTCTAACCCCACACTAACCCCACATTAACCCCACACTAACCCCACTCTAACCCCACAGTAACCTCTCCTCGGATGCTGCCTGATCTGCTGTGCTTTTCCAGCATCATTCTAATCTAGACTCACACTAACCCCACACTAACCCCACTCTAACCCCATACTAACCCCACAATAAATCTATATTAACCCCAAACTAACCCCACACTAACCCCACTCTAACCGCATGATAACCCCATGATAACCCCAGCCTACGCCCACACTAACCCCATACTAATCACACACTATCCCCACACTAACCCCACTCCTAACCCACACTAACCCCACTCTAACCCCACACTAACTCCTCACTAACCCCACTCTAACCCCACTCTGATCCCACTCTAACCCCACACTAACCACACGATAGCCCCACGATAACCCCAGCCTATCCCACACTAAACCAACAGTGCCAATCTTCCAGATCATTTATGTATATTACAAACAACATTGGCCCCAGCACTGACCCCTGTGGAACACCACTGGTCACCTTTCTCCATTTCGAGAAACTCCCTTCAACTACTACCCTATCTCATGCTGTTCAACCAGTTCTTTATCCACCTAGCTAGAACACCCTGCACACCATGTGACTTCACTTTCTCCATTAGTTTACCATGGGGAACCTTATCAAACGCCTTATTAAAGTCCATGTATATGACATCAACAGCCCTTCCTTCATCTATCAACTTGGTCACTTCCACAAAGAATTCTATTAAGTTGGTAAGGTACGATCTCCCCCACACAAAACCATGTTGCCTATCACTGATAAGCCCCTTCTTTTCCAACTATAAATAGATCCTATCCCTCAGTACCTTCCCAAGCAACTTTCCCACCACTGTTGTCAGGCTCACTGGTCTGTAGTTACCCGGAATACCCTACTACCCTTCTTGTACAGGGGGACAACATGAGCAACCTTCCAGTCCTCCGGCACCTCACCTGTGTTTAAGGATGCCACAAAGATATCTATCAGGGCCCTAGCTATGTCCTCTCTCACTTCCTTCAGCATCCTGGAATAGATCCCATCGGTCCTGGGGATTTGTCCACCTTAATATCCTATCGCCTACCCAACACATCTTCCCTACTTCTTTTAACCCCACACTAACCCTTCAATAACCCCACACTAACCCCACACTAACCCCACAATAACCCTACAATAACCCTACAATAACCCTACAATAACCCCACACTAACCCCACACTAACCCCACAATAAGAGCAGAGTCTGATTAGAACAAGTCAACATGGATTTAGTAAAGGGAGGTCATGCCTGACAAACCTGTTGGAATTTTTTGAAGAGGTAACAAGTAGGTTAGACCAGGGGAACCCAGTGGATGTGGTCTATCTGGACTTTCAAAAGGCCTTTGATAAGGTGCCACACGGGAGACTGCTGAGCAAGGTGAGGGCCCATGGTGTTCGAGGTGAGCTGCTGGGATGGATTGAGGATTGGCTATCTAACAGAAGGCAGAGAGTTGGGATAAAAGGTTCTTTTTCAGAATGGCAGCCGGTGACGAGCGGTGTCCCGCAGGGTTCGGTGCTGGGGCCACAGCTGTTCGCATTATATATTAATGATTTGGATGAGGGAACCGGGGGCATTCTAGCGAAGTTTGCCGATGATACAAAGTTAGGTAGACAGGCAGGTAGTACTGAGGAAGTGGGGAGGCTACAGAAGGATCTAGACAGGTTGGGAGAGTGGTCCAGGAAATGGCTGATGGAATTTAACGTGAGCAAGTGCGAGGTCTTGCACTTTGGCAAAAAGAATATAGGAATGGACTACTTTCTAAATGGTGAGAAACTTAATAAAGCCAAAGCACAAAGGGATCTGGGAGTGCTAGTCAAGGATTCTCTAAAGGTAAACATGCAGGTTGAGTCTGTGATTAAGAAAGCGAATGCAATGTTGTCACTTATCTCAAGAGGGTTCGAATATAAAAGCAGAGATGTACTACTAAGACTTTATAAAGCTCTGGTTAGGCCCCATTTGGAGTACTGTGTCCAGTTTTGGTCCCCACACCTCAGGAAGGACATACTGGCACTGGAACGTGTCCAGCGGAGATTCACACGAATGATCCCTGGAATGACAGGTCTAGCAAATGAGGAACGGCTGAGGATACTGGGATTGTATTCGTTGGAGTTTAGAAGATTAAGGGGAGATCTAATAGAGACGTACAAAATAATACATGGCTTTGAAAAGGTGGATGCTAGAAAATTGTTTCTGTTAGGCGAGGAGACTAGGACCCGTGGACACAGCCTTAGAATTAGAGGGGGTCATTTCAGAACGGAAATGCGGAGACATTTCTTCAGCCAGAGAGTGGTGGGCCTGTGGAATTCATTGCCACGGAGTGCAGTGGAAGCCGGGACGCTAAATGTCTTCAAGGCCGAGATTGATAGGTTCTTGTTGTCTAGAGGAATTAAGGACTACGGGGAGAACGCTGGCAAGTGGAGCTGAAATGCGCATCAGCCATGATTGAATGGCGGAGTGGACTCGATGGGCCGAATGGCCTTACTTCCACTCCTATGTCTTATGGTCTTATGGTCTTAACCCTACAATAACCCCACACTAACCCCACACTAACCCCACAATAACCCCACACTAACCCTACACTAACCACACAATAACCCCACACTAACCCCACACTATCCTTATAATAACCCGACAATAATCTCACATTAACCTTACACTAAGCACACAATAACTCCACACTAACCCCGCACTAACAGCACTCTGACCCCACACTAATCTCGTCCTAACCCCACACTAACCCCACACTAACCTCACTCTAACCCCACACTAACCCCACCACAACCAAACTCTAACCCCACACTAACCTCACAATAACACCACACAAACCCTACACTAACCTCACAATAACCCCATACTCACCCCACAATAACCCCACTTTAACCTCACACTAACCACACTCTAATCCCACTCTAACACCAAACTAACCCTACAATAACCCCACACTAACCCCACACTAACCCTACTCTAACCCCACTCTAATCCCATTCTAACCCCACACTAAACTCACTCTGACGCCACACTAACGCCGCTCTGACCCCACTCTAACCCCACACTAACCCCACTCTAACCGCACACTAACCCCACTCTAACCCCACATGAACCCCACAGTAACCCCACACTGACCCCAACCTAACCCTGCACTAACCCCACACTAACCCTGCACTAACCCCACACTAACCCCACATGAACCCCACACTGACCCCAACCCAACCCTGCACTAACACCACACTAACCCTGCACTAACCCCACACTAACCCCAAACTAACCCTGCACTAACCCCACACTAACCCGGCACTAACCCCACACTGACCCCACACTAACCCCACAATAACCCCACACTAACCCCACACTAAACCCATTCTAACCCCACACTAACCCCATTCTAACCCCACGCTAACCCCACACTAACCCCACTCTAACCCCACATTACCCCATATTAAGCACACACTAATCCCACACTAACCCCACACTAACCCTGCACTAACCCCACACTATTCCCGCTCTAACCCCACACTAACCCCACATTAACCCCACACTAACCCCACTCTAACCCCACACTGACCCCAGATTGACCCCACACTGACCCCACATGAACCCCACACTAACCTCACACTAACCCCACTCTAACCACACACTGACCCCGCATTAACCCCACACTAACTCCACTCTAACCCCACACTGACCCCACACGAACCCCACACTAACCCCACTCTAACCCCACTCTAACCCCACACTGACCCCAGACTGACCCCACATGAACCCCACACTAACCCCACTCTAACCCCACACTGACCCCACACTGACCCCATACTGACCCCACACTAACCCCACTCTAACCCCACACTGACCCCACACTGACCCCATACTGACCCCACACTAACCCCGCATTAACCCCACACTAACCCCACACTAATCCCACTCTAACCCCACACTGACCCCACACTAACCGCACACAAACCCCGCACTAACCCCACACTAACCCCACACTAATGCCACACTAACCCCACACTGACCCCACTCTAACCCCACATTGACCCCACTCTAACCCCACACTAACCCCACACTGACCCCACACTAACCCCACACTAACCCCACACTAACGCCACACTAACCCCACACTGACCCCACTCTAACCCCACACTGACCCCACTCTAACCCCACACTGACCCCACACTAACCCCACACTAACGCCACACTAACCCCACACTAACGCCACACTAACCCCACACTGACCCCACTCTAACCCCACACTGACCCCACACTAATCCCACACTAACGCCACTCTAACCCCACACTGACCCCACTCTAACCCCACACTGACCCCACTCTAACCCCACACTGACCCCACACTAACCCCACAGCCCCAGTACATACTCACCTTTCACAGGGGGCTTACAGCATGTGGCTGCCAAGCGTGGTGCATGTTTTTAGAGTTTCACATTCTCGAGGAGGTCGGTTTGGAATTCAGAGACTCTCCGGAATACCTTGGTGTTGGGATCCCGACGAGAAATGCGCTGCTCTGTACCAGCCGAAGGTGAACAGAAATCTCCGAATATGGTTGCCAGTGCACGGAATATCTGGGCCTACAGAGAACGATGAGAACTGGGATGGAAAACGACAGCATGAGGTGGTCTTTCAGCCCCTCAAGCCTGCTCTGCCATTGTACTAGACTATCTGTACCTCAACCTCATTGTACTGCCTTGGCTGCATACCTCTTAGGAACCTAAGAGCAGGAATAGATGAGTTTACACAGCATGATCCCACATATGCAAGGTGGTAATAATGCCTTTATTTTATTGAGAGATAAATGGTGACTAGAGACTCAACTCTATCAATTGTCCCCCCTCCGTCCGTACCCTGATGTTCTTGTAAAGAGTGGAGGGTAGCTTTGGCATCTTTGGAGGGTTTCCCTCCTCAGCGATAGACAGCCCCTCCCTCATCATTCTACTGGCAGTCTCAGCCCAGATTGTCTCTTCAAGCCTCAGAGGTGGGAACCCGGAATCTCCCCCTGTACAGACAGAGGGTGAGAGGAGGGCTATGTTCGTTTATGTTTCAACCTCATTGAGAAAGAGGTCGTGCGACGTGAGTGGGAAGATTCATGTGGCGCCCAGTTGACAGCTTCCAACCCGCGTCTCGAGGGATTCTCAAGGCCCGGCATCCCCAAAGCAGCCGCTGGCCTTTGGATGGTAAACAACCGGTTGGTCGTCTGTCAATTACTCACGTCTGACATTTGAGAAGGGCTCCGATTCTCTGGATGCCTTTCACGTGTTACTGAAGCACTTACAGAGGATCAGGCTGAGGTGAAACTTCTGCAGCACCACCCCCCCAGGGTCAAGTGTGGCCTCCACCAGATGTTAACAGAAACTAATAAAGAGGAAGCTTTGACATTGCCTTGCAACCAGCCCTTATTCTGGGCTAGACAGCAGTAAACCCATGCAACGAGGGAGCAGAAATAGGGATTGGCCCTTCTCTACTGTTTGAAAGGATAGGGGTCTGATCGATTGTCAACATGAGTGTAATCGCCTCCTCCACTTCCTCTGGGAGCTCATTCCAAACACGCACAACCTTCTGTGTGGGAAATATGCCTCAGGTCCTTTGTCAATTTCAGCCCACTCACCTTAAACCTATGCTCTCGAGTTTTCAACTCACCCCAACTTGGGTAAAACACATAAATACTCAGTTTACAACCCTTCCATAAGATCATGTCGCAGCCGTTACGCTGCAGGGAAAGTCGTCCCAGCTTATTCCACCTCGCCCTACGGTCCCCTCCCCCTCCCCCCCCCCCGCCCCCACCTTCCCCCACTATTATCTTCATGATGCTATAGAACTTTCATGGACTGAAGGAATCAACAAAAAATAGATGGATGGAAGCAGCAATAATTCTGTCTGGAATAAACCGTAAACGGGGCAAGGACAAACGTACACAGGAACTGAAAGTGCCTGGGAAAAGAGGGGGCTGAAGAGACAAGAATGGAACTGCTTTGACATCTGCTTGATAAACTGGCTGCTTTATATCACAAGGACAACTGACTTAGATTATTTTTATTGTCATGTGTTTTCAGGTATAGGACTACAATGAAATACGTGTGTACAATGTCGCCATGTGTGGTGTCACCTTCGGTATAAAGCTACCCAGGTACAAAAACCTTAGGGATAAAGTAGTAAAAGAAATAATGTCTAAAACGTTAAGTGTTACCTTCATTAAATAAGTCAGAAAATAGAGAAATAAGGTAACAATTAACATTAAAGTCCTTCTTAATGCAAACTAGAAAAATAAAGGAATGAATGTAGACCATAGATCAGCACAGTACAGGATCTATGGCCCTTGACATCGTGCTGACCTTTTATCCCTACTCTAAGATCAGACGAACCTACATACCCTTCATTGTACTATCATGTGCCTATCCAAGAGTCGCTTAAATGTCCCTAATGTGTCTGAATCTACTACCACCACTGGCAGTGCGTTCCATGCACTAACCACTCTCTGGGTAAAGAACCTACCTCTGCCATCTCCCCTAAACCTTCCTCCAATCACCTTAAAATTATGCCCCCTCGCGGTAGCCATTTCCACCCTGGAAAAAAGTCTCTGACTATCCACTCTATCTATGCCTCTCATCGTCTTATACACCTCTATCAAGTCACCTCTTATCCTTCTTCGTTCCAATGAGAAAAGCCCTGGCTCCCTCAACCTTTCTTCATAAGACATGTCCTCCTGTCCAAACTGGTAAATCTCTGCCACACCCTCTCTAAAACTTCCACATCTTTCCAGAACTGAACACAATATTCTAAGTGTGATCTAACCAGGGCTTTATAGAGCAAAGTCTCACGGATCTTAAACTCAATCCCCCCGCTAATGAAAGCCAATGCCTTCTGAACAACCCTATCAACTTGGGTGGCAACATTGAGGGATCTATGGGCGTGGACTGCAAGGTCCCTGAGTTCCTCCACACTGCCAAGAATCCTGCCTTTAACCCCGTATTCTGCATTCATATTCAGCCTTCCAAAGTGAATGACTTCATGCATTGCCTGGTTGATCTCCATCTGCCACTTCTCAGCCCAGCTCTGCATCCTGTTAACGTCCTGTTCCAACCTACAACAGCCCTCCACACAATCCACCACTCCACCAACCCTTTGTCATTACTAACCCAGCCTTCCACTTCCTCATCCAAGTCATTTATAAAAAATGACAAAGAGCAGAGGTCCCCAGACAGATCCCTGCAGAACACCACTGGTCACTGAGCTCCAGGCTGAATACTTCACATCTACCGAACAACCTCTGTTATCCAAAAATCAGTTATCTGAATTTCAGGTTATCCGAGCAAAATCTCACGGTCCCGAAGTTGAGATCAGAAACCGAACTTTCTTTCCTTCCTTCTTTCCTTCCTTCTTCGCTTCTTTCTTTCTTTCTTTCTTTCCTTCTTTCTTTCCTTCCTTTTTTTCTTCTTTCTTTCTTTCCTTCTTTCTTTCCTTTTCTTTCTTTCCTTCTTTCTTTCTTTTTTCCTGCCCTTCTGCCTCATTCTATCTCTCTCACATTGCATCTGCCCCCCTCTCTCTCTGTCTCCTTCTTTCTCTCTTGTTCTCTCTCTCTGTCATACACAGAAGGAAGTTTCTGACAGCTGTTCTTTCAGGAGTTATATTTACAGACATACATACAGTTTTGTTTCCCTTGTACCTTAACTACAATCCAAAGTTCGGATTTGGCTATTTTAAACAATCGGGTTTGGACTCGGGTACCTCGTTCAATGACCTGAATGAGTAAAACAGTGTGGCTCTGAGCTAAGGCACTGACAGACACCCAGGCAGATATTTGAGAACCCTATAGTAAAGATGACCCAGCTCCATCCCAGAGTGCCTTTCGATTTGATTTGATGAAGTTGACTGGTGTAACACGCGAGTGGTGCTTCTACTGAGGCTTTGTGTCATCGGGTTCCATTTACACTTGAGAATGCTTCCTTTGTTTATGATCAGATCAGTTATTTGAACAAAATACTCCCCACCCACCCCATTTGGAAATCGAGGCTATTCTATACCACCACCCTCTGTCTTCTATGGACCAGCCAATCCTGTATCCAAACAGCTAGATTTCCCTGTATCCCATGCCTCCTTACCTTCTGGATGAGCCTACCATGGGGAACCTTATCAAACACCTTGCTAAAATCCAACCACTGCTCTGCTTTCCTCAAAGAATTCAATCCGGCTTATGAGGCATGACCTACCCCTCACAAAGCCACGCTGACTATCTCCAATTAAGCTATGGTTTTCCAGGTAATCATAAATCCTGTCTCTCAGAATCCTCTCTTTACCCACCACTGACATAAGACTGACTGGTCTGTAATTCCCAAGGTTATCCCAATTCCTTTTGTTGAGCGTTTGCCGCTCTCCAATCATCTGGCACTACTCCGGTAGACAGGGAAGACACAAAGATCACCAATCTCTTCCCTCATTTCCTGTAGCAACCTAAGGGATATTCTGTCTGACCCAGGATATTTATCTATCCTTATGTTTTTCAAAATTTTCAGCACATCCTCCTTCCTACTATCAACCAGTTTGAGCATATCAGTCTGTTTAACATTTCTCTCAGAAACGTCAAGGTCCCTCTCAGTAGCAAATACTGAAGCAAGGTATTCATTGAGGACCTCCCCTATTTCCTCCGGCTCCATCCACAATCCCTGATCATTCCTACCCCCATTCTCTTGTTCCTCACGTAAGTATAGAATGCCTTAGGGTTTTGCTAAGTTGAAAGTTCACCAGTTTTTGGTGAGTGTTCTGCTGATCTTGCTCTCTGGGAGAGTCCAGCTGCCTGTCCTTGATTCAGCCACAGATGCTGTGGGTGCTCCCTCAACTTGCCATCTTCTCGCATTGGACCACGTGGTCATCACTGCTGCTGTTCCCCTGATCTCCTCCCGGGCATGACCAGGTAGGACCCACTCGCAGGCCAAGATGCCGCCACACCAGCTCGAGAGACCAGGCCAAGAGGCCACCGTGGCCAGACTGAGAAACCGGGCTGAGAGACCGCCACCCCTTGCTGAGAAATTGGGTCGAGAGACCCAGTCCGAGAGACCGCCATGCCAAGCCAAGAGACCACCATGCTGTGCCAAGAGACCAGGCCAAGAGACTGGCACGGGCCTTCAGAGACCAGAACTGATTGCCCTACGGAGGAATTGAAGGAGCTCGTCACAGGAAAAGCTGTGCCTTCAGACAGTCAATGCCAAATATAACATGGGACAGAGACATTACTTCCGATAAGAAGGCAAGCTGAAGACTTGTAATAATTTGGATGAAAGAATTTAAAGAATCATCCGTAATATCAGATCAGAGGCCCAAAGGACGAAAATCTGCAAAAGGAATTCAGCAGCAAGACCTCAAACCACAACTCTTCACAAGGATCCAACCCTCGACATCAGAGACACACACTGTTGGGTGGAATAATCGAAATGTCGAAAATAGGAGCTCGAGTAGGTCATTCGGCCCTTCAAGCCTGCTCCGCCATTCAATATGATCATGCAATCTCAGTATCCCATTCCTGCTTTCTCTCCAGCCCCTTTAGCCACAAGCTCCCTCTTGGATATATCTAAGGAACTGGCCCCAACAGCTTCCTGTAGGAGAGAATTCCACAGGTTTACAACTCTCCAAGAGAAGAAATTCTTCCTCATCTCAGTCCTGAATGGCTTACTCCTTATTCTCAGAGTGTAACCCCTAGCTCTGGAGTTGCTAAATTCCACCATTAATCGCTTAATAGCCAGGTTGGGTTGTTAACCAGCTTACTTGAGGATCTTACTTTGGTTGCTACATGCAATAGAATTTAAATCATCGTCTCAGTCCTTGACTGTCTGTGAGATTTCTTGAATTGAATTGTATTGAACTGAATTTATTGTCGTGTGTACCGAGTCACAGTGAAAAGTTTTGTCTTGTGAGCAATCCAGGCAGATCACAGAGTTAAGTAGCGTAGATAAGTAAATAATAGGTAAATAGCAACAAAAGCAAAAACACAGGTACAGGTGAATGTTAAGAGTTTGTGAGTTCATTCAGCATTCTAACAACAGTAGGGTAGAAACTGTTACAAAACCAGCTGGTGCTTCTGTACCTTCTCCCAGATGGTAGAGGTTGTGGAAAAGCATTACCAGGGTGGGATGGATCTTTGAGAATGCTGGCGGCCTTTCCTTGACACCGGGCCTGGTAGACGGATTCTTAATAAGCAGCCAATTAAAGGTATCTTGTGGTGAGTTAGCCACAATGCCCTTCTGACTCCCTCGTGGGCTCTGTCTTTAAAATGGTCACGCTGCCTCATTTTCTGGGCAAAAAGAATTTACGAGACTCATAATACACTTCTTTTCTCATCTGCCATTGCCAAGTCTAATACTCGGGGGTGAGGACATGCGTTTAAGGTGAGCAGGGGAAAGTTCAAAAGAGATGTGAGGGGCAAGTATTATACACAGAGTCTGGAATATGATGCCAAGGGTGATGGTAGAGTCAGATAAGATGGGGGTATTTAAGGGGCTTTTAGATATGTACACGAATAAGTAAGGAATAGAAAGATATGGACAAAGGGGAGGCAGAAGTGATTAGTTTAACTTGGTGTCATGTTTAACACAGCATTGTGGGCCGAAGGGCCCGCTCCTGTGCTGTAGAGACCCATGTTCTAAGTGTACCCTGGGAGAGTGTGTGCTGACAGGATTTATGACTCAGAATGGCCAATCCCTGGACGTTTCCCACAAGGAAGGATGTAGATATGTCGACGGATTGCACTTAAGTAAACGGATTCTGGATTAGTGGTGCTGGAAGAGTACAGCAGTTCAGGCAGCATCCAAGGAGCTTCGAAATCGACATTTCGGGCAAAAGCCCTTCATCAGGAATACCTCTTAAGTAAACGGAGGCTAATAATTCATGGAATGGGAGTTCAAATCCCATCCTGCCGATTTGTGGATTAAATCCATTTTTTCTTTTAAGATGTTCAAACTTCTGCAGATCTTTGTTCCAAGTAAATATGCAGAAACGGGTTCCACAGCAGGATGGCTGTTGATCAGAAGGAAAGAGACTGAAGATATTTCCGCAGAAGAGTGTGAGGAGAATTTTTTTTCTTTCTTGCGAAAAGAGATATGATCCAAGTTGTACTGCTTGAGAGAGCGATGGCAGATAATTCAACGGCATATCATTAGAGTTGGATGTGCAATTGTGAAGGAAACATTTACAAGGCTTTGGGAAGAAGGACAGAAGTAATGAGGTTGACTGAACAGCTCTTTTGAAAAGCTAGCACAGATAAATGGGCCAAATGACCTCACCCTATCCAAAGCATTCTACGATTTGCCGATTCGAAGAGGAGGCAGCTACAGGCAGCCATTTTTTTTGTATCCTTCATTTTTCAGGGGTCACAGAGTCATGCAGCACCAAGTGGTTCACGGTGGCTCAGTGGTTAGCCCGGCTGCCTCACAGTGCTAGGGACCTGGGTTCGATTCCAGCCTCGGGTGACTGTCTGTGTGGAGTTTGCACATTCTCCCTGTGTCTGCTTGTGCTTCCTCCCACAATCCAACGACGTGCGGGTTAGGTGGATTGGCCATGCTAAATTGCCCCATCACGTTCAGGGATGTGTCAGTTAGACACATTAGTAAATATAGAGGAATGGGCCAGGGTGGGTTTCTCTTCGGAGGGTGAGCGTGGGCTTGTTGGGCTGAAGGGCCTATTTCCACACTAGGGACTCAATGAAACAGACTCTTCAGTCCATGGCGCCCATGGTCCTAAACTAAACTAGACCCACTTACCTGTGATTGGACCATAGCTGAAAAATATGTTGCTGGAAAAGTGCAGCAGGTCAGGCAGTATCCAAGGAGCAGGAGAATCGATGCCTGAAGAAGGGCTTATACCCAAAACGTCGATTCTCCTGCTCCTTGGATGCTGCCTGACCTGCTGCACTTTTCCAGCAACACATTTTCAGCTCTGATCTCCAGCATCTGCAGTCCTCACTTTCTCCCTGTGATTGGCCCATATCCCTCCAAACCTTTCCTGCTCATGTACTTATCCAACTGTCTTTTAACCGTTGTAACCATATCTGCATCCATCACGTTCTCTGGCAGTTCATTCCACACATGAACCACTTCCTGTGCAGAGAAGTTGCCCCTAACAACAAAAAAAAATGATAGCACAGGCACAGGCCCTTCGGCCCTCTAAGTTCTGTCTAAATCTTTTTCCCCTCACCTGAAAAATATGTCCCATGGTCTTGAAATCCAACACCTTAGGGAGAAGAGCCTTGTCATTCACCTCATCTACACCCCTCATGGTTTTACGAACCTCTGTAAAGTAACCCCTCGACCTCCTACACTCCAATGGGAGAAGTCCCAGCCTTTCCAATCTATTTCGATATCTCAAGGCCTCCATTTCCGGCAACATCCTGGTCAATCTCTTCTGTACCTTCTCCAGTTTAACAATATCCTTCCTATGACAGGGAGACCAAAACTGGACACAGTCCGCCAGAAAAGGCCTCACCAACATCTGATACAACCTCAACAGGATGCCCCAACTCCCATGCTCAAAGATTAGATTAGATTAGATTAGATTCCCTACAGTATGGAAACAGGCCCTTCGGCCCAACATGTCCACACCGACCCTCCAAAAAATACCCCACCCAGACCCACTCCCCTCCCCTATATTTAATCCCTGACTAATGCACCTGACACTATGGGCAAATTAGTATGACCAATTTACAAAGATGTGAGCAATGAAGGCAAACATGCTAAACGCCTTCTTAGAAACACCCCCCCACCCCCTTGTGTGTTGCTGAACTAAGCAGGGTACTGTCAGAATTTCCCATCTTGCATTCATCAGGAGAGATGTGAGAATACCAAATTTCAAAGACAGTATTGATTTATACTGCAATAAGGAACAGATGCAGAGATTGGAGAACAAGTCAACTCTGATTCATTCTGGTATGGCCATGGAGAATGCATCAGGGAACTATTACCCCAGGCTTTTGATACCTGAACACAATCCTTTTGCTCACAGGGGGACAGCCGCCTGAGTAGAAAGGTGCGTAACTTCCAGCAAGCTTAAGTGTGATTCATTTCAAATTCAAATCAGTTGTTTGTGTAATTCTCAGCACACTCGAGATTGTCCACCAAGTTGCAACCTCCTTCGCTTGCTGTGATCAATCAGCTCAGCAGGTGGGCTCCATTTGGCATCGAATACGTTACTGCTACCACCTTAAAGGCACGTGCTGCTGGGAAACCAAGTAACCGCGTTGAAAAAAAAAGCACGAGAATTGGTTGAGACGGACGTAGAGCCGGACGGTCAGCTCAAAAAGCTGAGTTCCCTCCTCAGCGACAGGATAAGGGCCAAATGTGGATAAATGGCACTGGGTAATCAGAATCTCGGGGCATGCAGGGTTACAGAGCCAATGCCTCTTGATTAGAGTCATAGAGTCCTGGAGAGGTACAGCACAGAACCAGACCCTTCGGTCCAACTCATCCATGCAGACCAGAAAGGGTTAAGGTTAGGGTTAGGTTTAGGGTTAGGGTTAGGGATTTAACAGGATGTGAGCAGAATTCAGAAGCCAGTAAACTGTCATGACTGGTTAGGGTTGGGGTTAGGGATTTAACAAGTTGTGAACAGAATGCAGAAACTCGCAAGCTGTCAGGATGGTTTCGAGTTCGGGTTAGGGTTAGAGTTGAGGATTTAACAGGATGTGAGCAGAATTCTGAAGTCAGTAAGCTGTCAGGATGAACGGAACAGATTTGGGCTCTTTTCTCTGGAGAATGGAGTTTGGAGCGGGTGGCTGTTTAAGATAACAGAGTGGAAATTTCCCAGCAGTATCAATTAGGCGCGTACAGATGAAGATCATGGATGCGCTGGAGGTCAAATCTTTCCAACCAAACCTACGATAAGACTAAGCTGTCGAGCAGTTCCCACGTGTTCTGCTTCAATGTCCAGTGAGTGAGGAATTCACAGGTCTGAGTCCTCAGATTTCGAGCACGCACATTCCCTGAGCTGACACTCACAGTGCAGCACTGAGGGACTGCCGCATTGTCAGCGGTGTCACATTTCACAGCAACAACCTGCATTTATATAGTGCCTTCCTGAATACTTGAAGTGTTTCACCTGAGCATTATGAAACTAACTATAGCTCCTCATAGGGCTGGGTAGATAACCAAATCTTGTCATTGTTTTGGTTTATTCATTCACAGTTATGCGGGTGTTGGCTGGGCCTAGCATTTATTTATTCCCTGTTCCTAGTTGCCCTTTGAGAAGGTGGTGGTGAGCTGCCTTCTTCAGCCACTGCAGTCTGTGTGCTGTAGGTTAGACCCATAATGAGAAGAATTTCATGGCAATTGTACTTTAGAAAGGATGTGAATACATTGGGGAGGGCTCGGAGAGAGATCACAAGAATGGTTCCAAGGGTAGGAACTTCAGTGATGAAGATAGATCGGAAAAGGTGGGACTGCCTTCCTCGTGGGTTATGGGGAGATCTGGTTATGGGAGATCTTCCACAGCGTGAGGGAATTGGACGCAGTTGATAAGAAGAAATATTTCTTGCTCGTAAAAGGATGGGGAACGAGAAGACACAGATTTAACGTGATTGAGAAAGAAGTGGAAATAATGTGCAGTGAAGATCTAGATTGTCTGGTTGCAGCGTGGATGGAAGTTTTCAGGTTGGAACCTGACTGTTTTTGCAGGGGGATAGTATACAGGGTTACGGCAGGAGAATAACATTGTTCCTTTGGAAGAGCTGGTGCAGGCATGATGGACTGAATGGCCTCCCGCAATTCTCTGATTGCTAGGTGCCCTCAACCAGGTGTCTGAAATGTAAGATATGCTGAATTCAGGAGGGTGTTCTTTACAGAGAGACAGAGAGAGCGAGAGAGGTGTGAACGTGTAACTGCAGAAAGGCAGTGGACATAATTGGTGTCACAGGAAGTGTATACTGGAATCAGTGTTACCAAATGGTGATAGGAAGGGCAGGAGGAGTTATGCATACACTGGGATGGTGTGAGTTGAGTGGGAAGAGGGCTGTCTGGATTTCAAACGTTGGAATAAACCAGTTCAGTTGGATGTCTGTTTACTCAGACTGACTTCTGACACTGATCGCTTGAAATAGAAACTTAGCCAATTCCCTCGAGTCCACGTCCTTCCGCCCTACAACGTGTACATTTATTTCAGTCCAGATGAGCAATGCTGCCGCATTGGGCAGTTTTTCTGATGTCATGGGTGACCAACATTTGATGAGGCTTCACTCTGATCACAGAGAACTGAGGCAACCCTTCCAGACTGCTGAGTCTCAAAGCAAGGAGTGGTCTTCAATCCTACTGCCTGCCCACCGAGATCCCTCCTACAGCCAGGAACCACTGACCCCAACTCCCAGTCTCCCCCAACTGTGACTGACTCCTGCCGCATGCTGATGAGGTAGAATTTGAGTTCAAATCCTAGCATGGGTTCAAAGCTGGGGCAGTCGCGACATTTTCCAACGGAGGTACTGGTTTTACTATTATTCTGATAAACACAGAACATGCTGCACAAGCCACTGAAGTGAGAATCACTGGGGCTGATGCAATGCACAGGAGCCAGTCGGTGATTTACCACGAGGCAGCGCTGTCTGCTCACTGGAGACAGTCACTGAGGCCCCAGCAAACGACAGGAGAAATCCCAACCTAGACTCGACCAGAAAATTCAAGTCATACAGTAACTGAAAGCTGATGACTGTGTCAGTGTGCAGTGCAGGAGAAATCCCCCAGGAGGGGGGGTTTAATCATTTGCAAATACACAATATAAGTGGCAGTCTGAGTCATAGATTGTGCTGTGTGTGTGTCTGTGTGTGAGTGTGTGTGTCTGTGTGTGTGTTTGTGTGTGTGGGTGTATGTCTGTGTGTGTGTGTGTCTGTCTGTGTGTGTGTGTGTCTGTGTCTGTGTCTGTGTGTGTCTCTCTGTCTGTGTGTGTGTGTGTGGGTGTGTGTCTCTCTGTCTGCTAGCCTGTCACACCACAATGCTTTAGATCCCCTCCAAGGCCATCTGTTTCTCCTTCTGTCCCCTCTGAGACCTGCTTCTGATGATGAATGAAAGACAGTTGCACAATGTTGTACTCTTCCTCTGTCATCTCCTGCTAGATGTCACCACCAGGTACATGTCCCCTTCCCGTACAATGTCAGCCTTCCACAGGGACCATGCCTCGCTGGTCCCCGAGCTCATTCTCCTATCATTGCGAACACTTAGGGTCATAGGGACATACAACAAGGAAACAAATGCTTTGGCCCAACTCGCCCATGCCGACCATGTATCCTAAACTAATCTCCTCCCATTTGCAAGTATTTGGCCCCTATCCCTCTAAACCTTTTCTATTCATGTCCCCATCCAGATGCCTTTCAATGCTGTAATTGTATCATCTTCCACCACTTCCTCTGGCAGTTCATTCCATACACGCACCACCCTCTGGGTGAAAGCATTGTCCCTCAGGTCCCTTCTAAATCTTTCCGCTCTCACCTGAAACCTACGCCCTCTAGTTTTGGCCTCCCGTCCCCTGGGGGAAAGACCTGGACTATTCACTCTATCCATGCCCCTCATAATTTCATAAACCACTGCTCAGCCTCTGATGCTCCCAAGAAAACAGCCCCAGCCTATTCAGCCTCACCCTGTAGCTCAAACCCTTCAACCTTGGCAACGTCCTTGTAAATTTTTTCTTCTAGACTCTGCCAACCTCGCCCCCATCCACTCAGGGCACTTGGTTATGCAATTGCAGATGGTGTAACTCTTGCCCATTCACCTATTCACTGCCCAGGGTCCTAACCACGCCTTCCAAGTGAAGTAGTGATACACTTCGACTTCCTACAAGCTGGTCAACTACGTTTGCTGTGCACTCTGCAATCTTCTTTACATTGGCAAGACCACATTTAGACTGGATGACCACGCTGTGGAACACCTTGGCCCTTCTCTGTAGCATTGAACTCATTGGAATGGTTGCTTGCCATTTCAACAAATCTCTTTGCTCTCATGCTGACACTGCTGCCATGTCACCGTGTTCCACTTTACAACCCCTAGGAGTCAAACTTGAGTTTAACCAACTACAGAACATGACGATCGCCCACCATTTTGTTTGTAACCTCTGCTCAACTCCAGCCATTCCCCAACTGTTTGTGGACAATGTTTGCTGGACCTGAAACATTAACCCTGCTTTCTCTCTCCACAAATCCTACCAGACCTATTGAGTTTTTCGAGCAATTTATGCCTTTGTTGCTGATTTTCAGCATCCATGGTTCTTTTAGTTTCTTGTTTATGGATGTTGGTGTTTTGGTGCCAGCAGAACAGACCCCATTTTCTACTTCTGCACATTTATCATTAACACTCATTTAACATCTCTATCGCTCCTTTACCACCATTAGTAGTCTCTTTGTCCTTTGCTCTGGGCACCCTCACCATCTGTTCAACTCGTTGCTTCTCTCCCTCTGTCAACAGCATGAAGAAAAATCCACTTTGCAAATCCCTTTCAGTCCCAAAGAGTTATCCCAATCCTGAAACGTTAACTCCGTTTCTCTCTCCCTGGATGCTGCCACCCTTCCTGAGTTTTTCCAGTGTGCTCTGCGTTTTGTTTCAGATTTCCAGCATCCACAGTATTTTGCTTTTACACGGTTGTGCAATGTGTTTACTTTAATTTATTTTCCAAGCTTAAAGCAAGATAGGCAATTAGAATTTATCCCTCGTTCCCAGCAGAGAGCTGAGCTTACAGAGACAGAGCAATGCAGTATTGCCAACCCACCAGGAATAGATTAGAGTCTCCAGGAATTAAAAAAATTGCTTCAGGGGCATTCATGGGAATAACAACCAGGGAAATGTCATTGCGGTGTTCAAATATCTCTCCAAATACTTCAGATATTTTCATGCATTAGTGACAGTAATACTGGATACGGAGAACGAGCTGTTTCCTGCTGTTCCCTGAGGACCAGCCAAGTCGATAAGACAGGAGAAAGGCTGCACAAAGACCAGGGATGACTCTCCATAGCAACCTGACAATGCAACTCAACAGGGCCAAGGAAGTACAAGCCATTGCAGAAAAAAACTTGGGGTCAGTTTTTAATTTGTTCATGGGATGCGGATGATGCTGACTCGGCCAGCGTTTATCGCACGTCTCTCATCTCCCCCTTGAGAAGGTGGTGGTGAGCTGCCTTCTGGAACTGCTGCAGTCTGACCCACAATGCCCTTAGGGAGTGAATTCCAGAATATTGTCCCACCGACATATACCCAAGTCAGGATGGTGAATGGCTTGGAACGGAAGGTGTCCCATGTATCTGCTGCCCTTGTCCTTCCGGGTGGAAGTGGTCATGGGTTTGGCTGTGTAAGGATCTAGTTGAATCACAACTGTGTGCAATGAGGCCATTTGGCCCATCGAGACCACACTGACCCTCTGAACAGCCTCCCACCATGACCCATCCCTAATTTCCATGGCTAATCCACATAACGTGTACATGTTTGGGTTGTGGGAGGAAACCGGAGTAGCCAGAGGAAACACAAGCAGACATGAGGAGAATGTGCAAACTCCACACAGACAGTTCCCTCAGGTTTATATTGTACCTGGTCCTTGGCGCTGTGAGGCAGCAGTGCTAACCACTGAGCCACCGTGCCACATGTTGGGGTCTGTCTCTTTTATTTCATCACTTGTCCTTTTAAAGTTCTGGTTTCATATTTTGTATTTTAAGATGGCACCATAGAATAGCGATTGTACACTTTTCACTGTACTACCGTAGTCACATACTTGACTCCATGTGACAATGAAATCCAACCCTAAATCTAATTCTGTACTCAGGATGGTGAGTGGATTGGAAGAGAAGGTGAACTGAAGCATAGACACAACAACTTGACTTATTGGCTATATCAGTGTTCCCACATAGCTGCTGTCCTTGTCCTTTTAGATGGAACTGGCCATCGGTTTGGAAGATGCAGTCTAAGGAGCCTTGGTGAATTTCTGCAGTGTACCTTGTAGATGGTACACACTGCTGCTACTGAGCGTCGGTGGTGGAGGGAGCTAATCACGTTTTATCCTGGATGGTGTTGAGCTTCTTGAGCGTTACCTGAGATGCGCCCATCCAGGCAAGTGAAGAGTATTCCATCAGACTCCTGACTTGTAACTTGTTGATGGTGGATTGGCTTTGGGGAGTCAGGAGGTGGGTTACTCGCTGCACGATGCCCAGCCTCTGACCTGCTCCTGCAGCCACTTTGTTTCCATGATATTGAAAGCAAGGACTGAATATCCAAAACAAAAACAGAAAATACCTGAAATATACCAGCAGTGTCTGTTGACGGAGTTAATGCGTTTGTGTAGGGAATGAGTTGAAGGAGTTATATTTCTGAGGGCTAAAGGGATCAAAGGATATGAGGGGAAATCAGGAACAGGGGACTTACTTGGATGGTCAGCCATGATCATATTGAATGGTGGAGCAGGCACAAAGGGCTGAATGGCCTACTCCTGCACCTATTTTCTATGTTTCTATGCCACATCCTAAAGTGCTACATAGTTCTTCAAAATGAAGCATGGACACAATAACGTGACTTCTTAGCTGTATCAGTATCAAGACAGCAGAGGCAATCAGACCACGCAACTATACAAAAGTAAAATGATCTGCTTGAATTCCAGTGGACAAACCGAAGAGCAATAAATGGCACTTAAGCGCTAATGGGACATATTTTACAGTATGGTTGGATGGACACCTGTATTCCTTGGAAAGACAAATCCCACAAAACAGTTTCATTGGAGGGAAACTATCCATCAGACCTTTGTAGCCATTAAGCCTGAGTCTCCCCCATCTGAATACTTCCCGACCTGATGATAGGGAATAGTCACACAGGGTTGTGACGGGGTTAGCAAACCAGAAGCCAGTGATAACACTCCCAGGGACATGGCACCAAACCTCACCGTGGAATCTGAGAAGGAAATGGAACTTCAATGAATTAATTCATCTTTGAGACGCCCCTAAATTGGGGAACTGTTGCGAGATATAAGAAGGTCAAAAATGGTGTTTGGAAGATGCCATGAAGGAAGTGTTAACTCTGTAAACATCAGATGTAGGAACAGAAGTAGGCCATTCAGCCCATCGAGTCTGCTCCATCATTCAACGAGCTCGTGGCTACAGAATATAGAACATCGAACAGTACAGGTCCTTCATAGGGTGACGAAACGTCTGGAAATGAACCTTGCAGCTCAGCGAACAGACCAACATCCACTAAATACCCATCATTTTGCTATCATCCATGTGCCTATCCAAGAGTCGCTTAAATGTCCCTAATGTCTCTGATTCTACTACCACTGATGGCAGGGCATTCCATGCACCCACCACTCTCTGTGTAAAGAACCTACCTCTGACATCTCCCCTAGACCTTCCTCCAATCACCTTAAAATTATGTCCCCTCGTGATAGCCATTTCCGTCCTGGGAAAAAGTCTCTGATTATTCACTCTATCTTGCATACCTCTACCAAGTCACCTCTCATCCTTCTTCACTCCAATGAGAAAAGTCTTAGCTCCCTCAACCTTTCTTCCTAAGACATGCCCTCAAGTCCAGTCAGCATCCTGGTAAATCCCCTCCGCACCCTCTCTAAAACTTCCACATCTTTCCAGAACTGAACACAATATTCCAAGTGTGGTCTAACCAGGGCTCTATAGAGCTGCAGCATAACCTCACGGCTCTTAAATATACCTAATGACCCAGCCTCGGCAGCCCTCTGTGCTAAAGAATTCCACAGGTTCACCATCCCCTGAGCTAAGGAATTCTCTGAAATTTCTCTCTCCACAGATGCTGAGTTTTTTTTCAGCTTTCTCTGTGCTTCTTGCAATCAGACGTGGGAAGAATTTATGGAAATTGTTATCACCAGTGTGAGGTTTGCACAATAATGACAGGTCTGTTCTGAAGTCACGGCTCACATTGGATAACCCTGGATGGAAGTGGCTATCTTCTGCAGCGAGTGACAAACAGGATAAGTGTAGTTCAGAAATTGTAGGAATTACGCTTGTCTTGACTTGAGTTGAAGGGAGAAGGTTACTGATGGTTGGGACAGGAAGCTGTTGAAAGGATATCGCGGTTTATCTTATGTTTACCTTATTCTCCATCCACCTGGGTTCAGGTTAGACTTTAGAGTTTGATGTCGAAGGAATAGAGATGGGGATTCACGTACATATAGTTGATGTGACCCTAACTCCAATTCCCAACTGGGGAATCACCAGTTAGAGTACAGATAGCTGTCAAGTGACCTATCTATGTCAATCCTTCTGCCTTTCTGCATTTCATGGTGGCTCAGTGGTTAGCACTGCTGCCTCACAGCATCAGGAACCTGCTTTCAAATCCAGCCTCGAGCGATTGTCGATGTGGAGTTTGCACATTCTCCCCGTGTCTGCGTGAGTTTCCTTCAGGAACTCCAGTTTCCTCCCACAGCCTAGAGGTGTGCACGTTAGGTGGATTGTCCATGCTGAGTTGATGCATTGTGTCCAGGGATGTACGGGCTGAGAGGGTTAGACGTGGGGAATGCAGTGTTATAGGGATAGGGCGGGGGTGGTGGGTTTGGGTAGGATGGCCTTTAGAAGATCTGTGTGGACTTGTTGAACAAAATGGCCCGCTTCCACACTGTAGGGATTCCATTATGTCGTCCTAGCAACACACTCTTCTGCGGCTGTATCCAACATTTACTTCCAGCAAATTCCAGACCAAGAACACCCTGGCTGGTCAGCATTATATTGCCTGTTAAATGAAAAAAACTACGGATGCAGTAATTCAGTAACACAAAACAGAAATTGCTGGAAAAACTCAGCAGGTCCGGCAGCATCTGTGGAAAGAAACGTTAACCAGAGTTAACGTTTCTGGTCTAGTGACCCTTCCTCGGAGATCAAGGACAATGATCAGAAGCTAGTAGGGACAAGAGTTCGAATCTCACCTCGTAATTTGAGGAGGAATAGTAACTTCAATGAATTAATTAATCTGGAATCACATAAAAGGCTTTTTCAATAAATAGGAAACCAAGGAAACCCAAACAGATGAATAGAAACCCAGCTACACCACCAGTGCTTCATCCAGAGGCTCACTGAAGATGTTACCTCGTGTGGTGATGAAACGTCTGAAAATGAACCTTCCAGCTCAGCGAGCAAACCTGCATCTACGTTATCAACAGAGTCATGAGATTGCTGTGAAATGGTAACTGGTTCACCAATTCTCCTGTTGGATATCTGGTCTCCATGTGACTCCAGTCACACAGCAGTGTGATCCACTCTCAGCCGATCACTGAAATGAGCCCAGCAAGTCTGATTCAAGTTGGTAGCTTGCTACTATCTTCCCAGGGACGGTGGGAGGTGGGTCATGAGAGATGGCCACGACCCTGGTAAAGAGACTTAGAAAGCTTGGTTGAAGGCATTGGGCTTTTCAGTAGCAGTTTGAGTGGGGAGAGGTTTAGGAGCTTCAGACCTACAAAGGCATCAGCTTACCCAGTCAATAATGAGACAAAGATACAGAAGACCAGGGGTGGGTGATAGCCTAGTCATATTATTGCTCGACTTTCAATCCAGATACCTAGGTGATGCTCTAGAGATCTGGGTTCAAATCCCACCATGGCAGATGGTAGAATTTGTATTCAACAACAATGTCAAAATAAGAGTCTAATGTTGACCATGAATCCATTGCTAATTGTCAGAAAAACACCCATTTGGTTCACTAATGCCCTCGAGGGAAGGGAACTGCCATCTTTACCTGGTCTGGCCTATAGGCGACTCCAGACCCCACAACAATATGATTGACTCTTAACTGCCCACTGGGCAATGATGAATGGGCAATAAATGCTGCTCCAACCCGCGACAACCACATCCTATGAATGAGAAAAAAAAGGCAATTGTACGAACAGAGATCTCATTGGGGCTGAGTGTGGGTTACAGAGATAGGACAGTGGGAAGCATAGAAGGATTCAAACACACTGTTCACCCTCTCCAGGCATTGTGAATGGCACCAGCAGTCTCCTTCAGTCTTATTTTTGGCCATTCCACTTTCTCTGATTCCTGTCCGACCCATCAGCCAAACAATGCCAACATTTAGTTAGTGTTTTATTCCTGAGTAAGATTCCAAGAACACATTGCAGTCCCTTTGAAGATCGCGGTGTGACTCATTGTTTAACTTTGCCTCTCGGGGCCTTTGAACTTTCCTTTTCTGTTCCAAGTTCCTGGAGCAGAACAATTCTCTGAGGTCACTGCAGAGGGGTGAGGCGCACTCATGACCGGGAGTGTCCCATGCAGATCCCACAGAATTTCCATTGCTTCCGGATCGACTCCAGCGCCAGAGATAATCCACGTGCGCAGCATTGAGCAGGAGGGCAAGTCAAACAAACCAACGGTAAGGACCAGGAAACGAGGCAAGTAAACAGATGGAAAAAATGGGTCTGACCACAGAGCAGTGGCTGGTTCTCCCTCTGTGTAAGAAAGGACTGCACTGTGGCACAAGGTATCCATACATGCGAGCCGTGATTATGTTATTGGCTTGTTCATCCGACATTGTCATCAAAGATAATGGCTCTCGAAAGACCACGAGACACAGGAGCAATAGTAGGCCATTCAGCCCATTGAGTCTGCTCCACCATTCAACTCCACTTTCCTACCTTTTCACCTCAATCCTTGATTCCCTTCCTGATTAAAAATCTGTCCACCCCAGCTTTGAATGACAACCTTCCATGGGAAAGAATTCCACAGATTTACTGTCCTCTGAGAGAAGACATTCCTCCTCATTCCTTTACTCTGAGATACTGCTGGTCCCAGACTCTCCGACAATGGGGGACACCTTCTCTGCACCTACTCTAGCCATCTCTCTCAGGATAGTTTATGATATAACAGGAAGTGACATCATGCCACATGACTCCAAGTGTGCCAACAGATTTGCTCCACAGTGTCATAGAGAAATCCCTGCTCTGTGTATAACCTATATAGTGGTTAAGAAGGTGTTTGACATGCTCGGACCTTTGATTGCAGAAGTTGGGGGTCATATTGAGATTGGACAGAATGTTGGTGAGTCCCCTTCTTGGAGTACTGTGCCCAGTTCTGGTTATAGGAAGGGTATTATTAAACCAGTAAGGGCTCAAGAAAGATTTACTAGGATGTTGCCCGGAATGGAGGGCTTGGAGAATCATTGGAGAAACAACAGACCTGGCAGCGTGTGTGGAGAGAGAAAACACTGGACTCAAAACGTTAACTCTGCTTTCTCTCTCCACAGACGTGGCCAGACTTGCTGAGTTTCTCCAGCAACTTCTATTTTTGTTTCAGATCTCCAGCATCCACCGTTCTGTGCCTCGGCAGCTCTGTCACGCGAAAGACGGAGTTAATGTTTCAACACTTTGTCAGAACTTGGCGAAATCTATATAATTGATTTCTTCCGAGTTTGCTCACAGGTGTGCGAAAAGAAACAGATTTGCATCATAGCCTTTTTTCACACCTCCTACATCTGAAAGATCTGCGACGTCTGAAAGATTTCAACACCCCCATTTGAAATAAGTCCCTGTTGAAGTCAGAGTCATACAGCATGGAAACAAATCCTTCGGTCCGACCAGTCCACGCTGACCATAATCCCAAAATAAACGAGTCCCACCTGCTTGCACTTGACCTATATCCCTTGAAATATTTTTGAATGGTATACTTATCCAAACAACTTTGAAATGTTGTAATTGTACCTGCATCCATTAATCCCAATGAAAAACATTACGGCACACTAATTTATTAATATCGTGTTGCCTTGAAGCGTTAGTAGCAGTTAAAGGATTGCATCTCTCGGAGACAAGGCAGCAAAGGTGGGCTGGAAACAGATCAGTACCTTTGACAAGGCAGTGTCCACTCAGCACTGCACTGGAAAATCAGGAATTTGCAATCCAGGGAGTAGGATTTAACAAAGCACAAGGAGAATTACAACACAGGAACAGCCCCTTCGGCCCTCCAAGTCTGTGCTGATCATCATGCCCTGACTAAACTAAAAACAAACCTTCTGCTTTATTCGGTCCGTATCCCTCTATTCCCTCCTGATTCATGTAACCATCCAGATGCCTCTTAAATGTTCCCAACATGCCTGCTCCCACCACCTCCCCTGGCATTGCATTCCAGGCTCCTACCCCTCTCTGTGTGAAAAACCTCCCTCATACAACTCCCTTAAACTTTCCCCCTTTCACCTTGAACCTGTGCCCCCTTGTAATTGAAACTTCAGCCCTGGGGAAAAAAAAACCTCTGACAATCCACCCTATCTACACTTCTCAGGTAACATCCTGGTGAACCTTCTCTGCACTCTCTCCAAAGCTTCCACGTCCTTCTGATAGTGTGACCACCAAAACTGCACACAATCCTCCAGATGCAGCCGACCAAGTGTTTTATAGAGCTGCAAGGTGGTTTGCCAACTCTTGTGCTCCATGTCCTGGCTGATAAAGGCAAGCATGCCATATGCCTTCTCCATCACCTTGGCCAAATGTGTTGCCACTTTTAGGGAACTGTAGACCTGCATGCCAAAGATCCATCTGTATGTTAATGTTCCTAAGGGTTCTACCATTTACAACATAATTTAAGCTGTGATGTGGAGGTGCTGGTGTTGGACTGGGGTGGACAAAGTTAAAAATCACACCACACCAGGTTATAGTCCAACAGGTGTATTTGGAAGTACGAGACACTGCTCTACAACCACCTAAAGAAGGAGCAGTGCTCTGAAAACTAGTATGTCCAAATAAAGCTGTTGAACTCTAACCTGGTGTTGTGTGATTTTTAAATCTAAACTGAGCGCTGGGTGATTTGAAGGCAATTGCGTTCCCATCTGATTCACAACCAATGGTGGACATGTGCTAATTCGGTTATAATTTCTGTCCAGTCCAAGTTGGGTCTCACTGGCAATGGATGCCAACAAAGGAGCAACTCAGTAATGTTCTCACATCTGTGGTCGTATGTTCAAATCCCAAAGCACCATCCACTTGAATATTAAAGCCTGGCTTGTCCTCCTGGTGATGGAGTTTTTTTCTCAAAAGTGACCATGCTATTTTGGAGAATCATCCTCTGGTTTCCTGGACTGCACATCTTGGTCAACCAACATCATAAAAATAGGTGATGAGATCAGTTTGCGCTTCAGTGTGTTGGAAACAAACTGACTGGTGCACTTCCGACAAAGCTACACCTCCACAGATTGGCTGCAGAAACGCTTTGAGAGTTGTGATCTCACCTTAAATGTACTTACCACTTGTTAAGACAGGATGACAAGGCTTAGCACATTATGTTCAAAACGAGATGTTTGTTCTTGCTGGATTTCAATTCTGGAAGACCAGCGTACAACAATCCGAGTTTAGACTGAAAGGTTAGTAGGTTTCCCACATGTCAAATGGGAGGGAATTGATGGTCTAGTGGTATTATCATTTGACTACAAAGCCAGAAACTCAGCAGGTGTTCTGGGGGCCCAGGTTCATATCCTGTCATTGTAGCTACAAGGAGGGCAAGGAAAATTACAGCACAGGAACAGGCCCTTCAACCCTCTAGGTCTGCACTGATCCAGATCCTCTGCCTAAACCTGTCGCCTAGTTCCTAAAGATGATGGAATTTGAATTCAAATAGAGAATCTGGAATTGAGGATTGAATGATGACCATGAAAAAAACCATCTGGTTCACTTGTGTACTTGAGGGAACCTGGTCTGGCTGATACCAGGCAATGTGGCTGACTCTTAACTGACGCCTCGGCAATTAGGGATGGGCAATAATGCTGGCTTAGCCAAAGATGCCAAGTAAAAAGAAAAAACTTGCCCACCTAATGATGTGTGAACATTAAAACCAAGTCAGATCTCCTGGTCCCAAAGTGAAGTTATGTTAAAACAAGTTCTGGGGTGGCAAATTCCTCCTGCCTTTCCGATTTAATGCAGCATTATGGGACAGTTTCTGACATCAAAGGATAGCGTCCTCAGCGTGTTCCAGGAGGTAACACAAGGGCTTGCAAACTAACAGCAATATAACAGAAAGGAGCCATGGAACGTTGAGTGGCATTCAGCAAGAGATTTTGGCATTGAACTGAACAGTGCAAGCTGCGAAGCTGAATGAAAAAGAGGAGGCGTTGGGGTTTGGGTAAACCACTGCAAAGAGAAGAGAGAGACATTCCTGTTGGTCGCGGAGAGGAGGCCCGAATATTGCAGACAAGTATTTCCATGCCACCTTCCCATACCATTCCTCACAGGCCACAAAGCCAGTTCGCCCTCACATCTGCTCAGATTGCAGCTCCCAACTTCACATAGCGTGCTAAATTTGTAATTCAACATATTCCGCAGAATATTGGAGGGCGAATAGTTCTACACAACTACTTCAACATGTCATATGGTCTACATGGTGTGAAGGAGTGTTACAATGAGGGGTGTGGGGTATATCAGAGAGTGTTACAGTGAGGGGTGTGGGTATATCAGAGAGTGTTACAGTGAGGGGTGTGGGTATATCAGAGAGTGTTACAGTGAGGGGTGTGGGATATAGAACGTAGAATATAGAACAATACAGCACAGAACAGGCCCTTCGGCCCACGATGTTGTGCCGAACATTTGTCCTAGCTTAAGCAACTATCCATGTACCTATCCAATTGCCGCTTAAAGGTCGCCAATGATTCTGACTCTGCCACTCCCACAGGCAGTGCATTCCATGCCCCCACCACTCTCTGGGTAAAGAACCTACCCCTGACATCCCCCCTATACCTTCCACCCTTCACCTTAAATTTATGTCCCCTTGTAACACTTTGTTGTACCTGGGGAAAAAGTTTCAGACTGTCTACTCTATCTATTCTCCTGATCATCTTATAAACCTCTATCAAGTCACCCCTCATCCTTCGCCGTTCCAATGAGAAAAGGCCTAGCACTCTCAACCTATCCTCGTACGACCTATTCTCCATTCCAGGCAACATCTTGGTAAATCTTCTCTGCATCCTCTCCAAAGCTTCCACATCTTTCCTAAAGTGAGGCGACCAGAACTGCACACAGTACTCCAAATGTGGCCTAACCAAGGTCCTGTACAGCTGCAACATCACTTCACGACTCTTGAATTCAATCCCTCTGCTAATGAACGCTAATACACCATAAGCTCTATCCACCTGAGTGGCAACTTTCAAAGATCTATGAACATAGATCCCAAGATCCCGCTGCACCTCCACCTTACTAAGAACCCTACCATTAACCCTGTATTCCGCATTCTTATTTGTCCTTCCAAAATGGACAACCTCACACTTGACAGGGTTGAACTCCATCTGCCACTCCTCAGCCCAGCTTTGCATCATATCTAAGTCCCTTTGCAGCCGACAACAGCCCTCCTCACTATCCACAACTCCACCAATCTTCGTATCGTCTGCAAATTTACTGACCCACCCTTCGACTCCCTCGTCCAAGTCATTAATAAAAATTACAAACAGCAGAGGACCCAGAACTGATCCCTGCGGAACTCCACTTGTAACCGGGCTCCAGGCTGAATATTTACCATCTACCACCACTCTCTGACTTCGACCAGTTAGCCAGTTTTCTATCCAACTGGCCAAATTTCCCTCTATCCCATGCCTCCTTACTTTCCGCATAAGCCTACCATGGGGAACCTTATCAAATGCCTTACTAAAATCATGTACAATCATGTACAACATAGAACATTACAGTGCAGTACAGGCCCTTCAGCCCTCGATGTTGCGCCGCCCTGTACACACTAATCTGAAGCCCATCCCACCTACACTATTCCATGTCCGTCCATATGCCTTTCCAATGACAACTTAAACACACTTAAACTTGGTGAATCTACTACCGTTGCAGGCAAAGCATTCCACACCCTTACTGCTCTCTGAGTAAAGAAACTACCTCTGACATCTGTCTTCTACCTATCTCCCCTCACTTTAAAGTTGTATCCCCTCGTGTTTGCCGTCCCCATATTTGGAAAAAGGCTCTCCCTGTCCACCCTATCTAACCCTCTGATTATCTTATATGTCTCAATTAAGTCACCTCTCAACCTTCTTCTCTCTAACGAGAACAGCCTCAGGGCCCTCAGCCTTTCCTCAAAAGACATTCCTTCCATACCAGGCAACATCCTAGTAAATCTCCTCTGAACCCTTTCCAAAGCTTCCACATCGTTCTTATAATGCGGTGACCAGAACTGTACACAATACTCCAAGTGCAGCCGTACCAGAGTTTTGTACAGCTGCAGCATAACCACATAGTTCCAGAACTCAATCCCTCTATTAATAAAGGCCAAAACACCGTATGCCTTCTTAACAACCCTGTCAATCTGGGTGGCAACTTGCAGGGATAATCAGGATATATCAGAGAGTGTTACAGTGGGGGTGGGGGTTATATCAGAGAGTGTTACAATGAGGGGTGTGGAGTATATCAAAGAGTGTTGCAGTGAGGGGTGTGGGGTATATCAGAGAGTGTTACAGTGAGGGGTGTGGGGTAAATCAGAGTGTGTTACTGTGAGAGGTGTGGGTTACATCAGAGATTGTTACAGTGAGGTATGCGGGTTATATCAGAGAGTGTTACAGTGAGGGGTGAAGGGTATATCCGTGAGAGTTACAGTGAGAGGTGTGTTCTATATCAGATAGTATTGCAGTGAGGGTTGTGGGGTTATATCAGAGAGTGTTACAGTGAGAGGTGTGGGGTATATCAGAGAGTGTTACAGTGAGGGGTGAGTGGGGTGTATCAGAGAGTGTTACAGTGAGGGGTGTGGGATATATCAGAGAGTGTTACAGTGAGGGGTGTGGGTTTTATCAGAGAGTGTTACAGTGAGGGGTGTGGGTTACATCAGACATTGTTATAGTGAGGGGTGTGAGGTATATCAGAGAGTGTTACACTGTGGGGTGAAGGGTATGTCAAAGCGTTACTGTGACGGTTGTATGGTATATCAGAGAGTGTTACAGTGAGGGGTGTGGGGTATATCAGAGAGTATCGCAGTGAGAGATGTGGGGTATATCAGAGAGTGTTACAGTGAGGGGTGCGGGGTATATCAGAGAGTATTACAGTGAGGGGTGTGGGGTATATCAGAGAATGTTATAGTGAGGGGTGTGGGGTATCTCAGAGAGTGTTATGGTGAGGGGTGTGGGGTATATCAGAGAGTGTTACAGTGAGGTGTGTGTGGTATATCAGAGAGTGTTACACTGAAGGGGTGTGAGTTATATCAGAGAGTGTTACAGTGAGGGGTGTGGGTTATATCAGAGAGTGTTACAGTGAGGGGTGTGGATTATATCAGAGTGTGTTACAATGAGAGGTGTAGAGTATATCCGTGAGTGTTACAGTGAGGGGTGTGGGGTATTTCAGAGTGTGTTACAGTGAGTGGTGTGGGTTATATCAGAGAGTGTTACAGTGAGGGGTGTGGGTTATATCAGACAGTGTTACAGTGAGGGGTGTGGGGTATATCAGAGAGTGTTACAGTGAGGGGTGTGGGTTATATCAGACAGTGTTACAGTGAGGGGTGTGGGGTATATCAGAGAGTGTTACAGTGAGGGGTGTGGGTTATATCAGAGAGTGTTACAGTGAGGGGTGTGGGGTATATCAGACAGTGTTACAGTGAGGGGTGTGGGGTATATCAGAGAGTGTTACAGTGAGGGGTGTGGGGTATATCAGAGAGTGTTACAGTGAGGGGTGTGGGTTATATCAGAGAGTGTTACAGTGAGGTGTGTGGGGTATATCAGAGAGTGTTACAGTGAGGGGTGTGAGGTATATCAGACAGTGTTACAGTGAGGGGTGTGAGGTATATCAGAGAGTGTTACAGTGAGGGGTGTGAGTTATATCAGAGAGTGTTACAGTGAGGTGTGTGGGGTATATCAGAGAGTGTTACAGTGAGGGGTGTGAGGTATATCAGAGAGTGTTACAGTGAGGGGTGTGAGGTATATCAGAGAGTGTTACAGTGAGGGGTGTGAGTTATATCAGAGAGTGTTACAGTGAGGGGTGTGTGGTATTTCAGAGAGTATTACAGTGAGGGGTGTGGGGTATATCAGAGAGTGTTACGGTGAGGGGTGTGGGGTATATCTAAGAGTGTTTCAGTGTGGGGTGTGGGGCTTAACAGAGAGTGTTACAGTGAGGGGTGTGTGGTATTTCAGAGAGTATTACAGTGAGGGGTGTGGGGTATATCAGAGAGTGTTACGGTGAGGGGTGTGGGGTATATCTAAGAGTGTTTCAGTGTGGGGTGTGGGGCTTAACAGAGAGTGTTACAGTGAGGGGTGTGGGGTATATCAGAGAGTGTTACAGTGAGGGGTGTGGGTTATATCAGAGAGTGTTACAGTGAGGTGTGTGGGGTATATCAGAGAGTGTTACAGTGAGGGGTGTGAGGTATATCAGACAGTGTTACAGTGAGGGGTGTGAGGTATATCAGAGAGTGTTACAGTGAGGGGTGTGAGTTATATCAGAGAGTGTTACAGTGAGGTGTGTGGGGTATATCAGAGAGTGTTACAGTGAGGGGTGTGGGGTATATCAGAGAGTGTTACAGTGAGGGGTGTGAGGTATATCAGAGAGTGTTACAGTGAGGGGTGTGTGTTATATCGGAGAGTGTTACAGTGAGGGGTGTGGGGTATATCAGAGAGTGTTACGGTGAGGGGTGTGGGGTATATCTAAGAGTGTTTCAGTGTGGGGTGTGGGGCTTAACAGAGAGTGTTACAGTGAGTGGTGTGGGGTATATCAGAGTGTGTTACACTGAAGGGGTGTGAGTTATATCAGAGAGTGTTACAGTGAGGGGTGTGGGTTATATCAGAGAGTGTTACACTGAAGGGGTGTGAGTTATATCAGAGAGTGTTACAGTGAGGGATGTGTGGTATATCAGAGAGTGTTACAGTGAGGGATGTGTGGTGTATCAGAGAGTGTTACACTGAAGGGGTGTGGGTTATATCAGAGAGTGTTACAGTGAGGGGTGTGGATTATATCAGAGTGTGTTCCAGTGAGAGGTGTAGAGTATATCCTTGAGTGTGACAGTGAGGGGAGTGGGGTATATCAGAGAGTGTTACAGTGAGGGGTGTGGGGTATTTCGGAGTGTGTTACAGTGAGGGGTGTGGGTTATATCAGAGAGTGTTACAGTGAGGGGTGTGGGTTATATCAGAGAGTGTTACAATGAGGGGTGTGGGTTATATCAGAGAGTGTTACAGTGAGGGATGTGTGGTATATCAGAGAGTGTTACAGTGAGGGATGTGTGGTATATCAGAGAGTGTTACACTGAAGGGGTGTGGGTTATATCAGAGAGTGTTACAGTGAGGGGTGTGGATTATATCAGAGTGTGTTCCAGTGAGAGGTGTAGAGTATATCCTTGAGTGTGACAGTGAGGGGAGTGGGGTATATCAGAGAGTGTTACAGTGAGGGGTGTGGGGTATTTCGGAGTGTGTTTCAGTGAGGGGTGTGGGTTATATCAGAGAGTGTTACAGTGAGGGGTGTGGGTTATATCAGAGAGTGTTACACTGAGGGGTGTGGATTATATCAGAGTGTGTTCCAGTGAGAGGTGTAGAGTATATCCTTGAGTATTACAGTGAGGGGTGTGGGGTATATCAGAGAGTGTTACAGTGAGGGGGGTGGGGTATTTCGGAGTGTGTTACAGTGAGGGGTGTGGGTTATTTCAGAGAGTGTTACAATGAGGGGTGTGGGGTATTTCAGAGAGTATTACAGTGAGGGGTGTGGGGTATATCAGAGAGTGTTACAGTGAGGGGTGTGGGGTATATCAGAGAGTGTTACAGTGAGGGGTGTGGGGTATATCCGAGAGTGTTACAATGAGGGGTGTGGGTTATATCAGAGAGTGTTACAGTGAGGGGTGTGGGGTATATCAGAGAGTGTTACAATGAGGGGTGTGGGTTATATCAGAGAGTGTTACAGTGAGGGGTGTGGGGTATTTCAGAGAGTATTACAGTGAGGGGTGTGGGTTATATCAGAGAGTGTTACAGTGAGGGGTGTGGGGTATTTCGGAGTGTGTTACAGTGAGGGGTGTGGGTTATATCAGAGAGTGTTACAGTGAGGGGTGTGGGTTATATCAGAGAGTGTTACAATGAGGGGTGTGGGTTATATCAGAGAGTGTTACAGTGAGGGGTGTGGGGTATTTCAGAGAGTATTACAGTGAGGGGTGAGTGGTATTTCAGAGAGTGTTACAGTGAGGGGTGTGGGGTATTTCAGAGAGTGTTACAGTGAGGGGTGTGGGGTTTGTCGGAGAGTGTTACAGTGAGGGGTGTGGGGTATATCAGAGAGTGTTACAGTGAGGGGTGTGGGGTATATCAGACAGTGTTACAGTGAGGGGTGTGGGGTATATCAGAGAGTGTTACAGTGAGGGGTGTGGGGTATATCAGACAGTGTTACAGTGAGGGGTGTGGGGTATATCAGAGAGTGTTTCAGTGAGGGTTGTGGGGTATTTCAGAGAGTGTTTCAGTGAGGGTTGTGGGGTATTTCAGAGAGTGTTTCAGTGAGGGTTGTGGGGTATTTCAGACAGTGTTACAGTGAGGGGTGTGGGTTATATCAGAGAGTGTTACAGTGAGGGGTGAGTGGTATTTCAGAGAGTGTTACAGTGAGGGGTGTGGGGTATATCAGACAGTGTTACAGTGAGGGGTGTGGGGTATATCAGAGAGTGTTACAGTGAGGGGTGTGGGTTATATCAGAGAGTGTTACAGTGTGGGGTGTGGGGTATATCAGAGAGTGTTACAGTGAGGGGTGTGGGTTATATCAGAGAGTGTTACAGTGAGGGGTGTGGGGTATATCAGAGAGTGTTACAGTGAGGGGTGTGTGGGATATATCAGAGAGTGTTGCAGTGAGGGGTGTGGGTTATATCAGAGAGTGTTACAGTGAGGGGTGTGGGTTATATCAGAGAGTGTTACAGTGAGGGGTGAGTGGTATTTCAGAGAGTGTTACAGTGAGGGGTGTGGGGTATATCAGACAGTGTTACAGTGAGGGGTGTGGGATATATCAGAGAGTGTTACCGTAAGGGGTGTGGGGTATATCAGAGAGTGTTACAGTGAGGGGTGTGGGGTATATCAGAGAGTGTTACAGTGAGGGGTGTGGGTTATATCAGAGAGTGTTACAGTGAGGGGTGTGGGTTATATCAGAGAGTGTTACAGTGAGGGGTGTGGGTTATATCAGAGAGTGTTACAGTGAGGGGTGTGGGGTATATCAGAGAGTGTTACAGTGAGGGGTGTGTGGGATATATCAGAGAGTGTTACAGTGAGGGGTGTGGGTTATATCAGAGAGTGTTACAGTGAGGGGTGTGGGGTATATCAGAGAGTGTTACAGTCAGGGGTGTGGGTTATATCAGAGAGTGTTACAGTGAGGGGTGTGGGTTATATCAGATAGTATTACAGTGAGGGGTGTGGTGTATATCAGAGAGTGTTACAGTGAGGGGTGAGTGGTATTTTAGAGAGTGTTACAGTGAGGGGTGTGGGGTATATCAGGGAGTGTTACAGTGAGGGGTGTGGGGTATATCAGAGAGTGTTACAGTGAGGGGTGTGGGTTATATCAGAGAGTGTTAGTGAGGGGTGTGGGGTATATCAGAGAGTGTGACAGTGAGGGGTGTGGGTTATATCAGAGAGTGTTACAGTGAGGGGTGTGGGGTATATCAGAGAGTGTTACAGTGAGGGGTGTGGGGGATATATCAGAGAGTGTTACAGTGAGGGGTGTGGGTTATATCAGAGAGTGTTACAGTGATGGGTGTGGGTTATATCAGAGAGTGTTACAGTGAGGGGTGTGGGGTATATCAGAGAGTGTGAAAGTGAGGGGTGTGGGTTATATCAGAGAGTGTGACAGTGAGGGGTGTGGGTTATATCAGAGAGTGTTACAGTGAGGGGTGTGGGGTATATCAGAGAGTGTTACAGTGAGGGGTGTGGGTTATATCAGAGAGTGTTACAGTGAGGGGTGTGGGGTATATCAGAGAGTGTTACAGTGAGGGGTGTGGGTTATATCAGTGAGTGTGACAGTGAGGGGTGTGGGTTATATCAGAGAGTGTTACAGTGAGGGGTGTGGGGTATATCAGAGAGTGTTACAGTGAGGGGTGTGTGGGATATATCAGAGAGTGTTACAGTGAGTGGTGTGGGTTATATCAGAGAGTGTTACAGTGAGGGGTGTGGGTTATATCAGAGAGTGTGACAGTGAGGGGTATGGGGTATATCAGAGAGTGTTACAGTGAGGGGTGTCGGTTATAACAGGGAGTGTGACAGTGAGGGGTGTGGGGTATATCAGAGAGTGTTACAGTGAGGGGTGTGGGTTATATCAGAGAGTGTTACAGTGAGGGGTGTGGGGTATTTCAGAGAGTGTTACAGTGAGGGGTGTGGGGTATTTCGGAGTGTGTTACAGTGAGGGGTGTGGGTTATATCAGAGAGTGTTACAGTGAGGGGTGTGGGTTATATCAGAGAGTGTTACAGTGAGGGGTGTGGGGTATTTCAGAGAGTGTTACAGTGAGGGGTGTGGGGTATTTCAGAGAGTGTTACAGTGAGGGGTGTGGGGTATTTCAGAGAGTGTTTCAGTGAGGGGTGTGGGGTATTTCGGAGTGTGTTACAGCGAGGGGTGTGGGTTATATCAGAGAGTGTTACAGTGAGGGGTGTGGGTTATATCAGAGAGTGTTACAGTGAGGGGTGTGGGGTATTTCAGAGAGTATTACGGTGAGGGGTGTGGGGTATTTCAGAGAGTGTTACAGTGAGGGGTGTGGGTTATATCAGAGAGTGTTACAGTGAGGGGTGTGGGGTATATCAGAGAGTGTTACAGTGAGGGGTGTGGGTTATATCAGAGAGTGTTACTGTGAGGGGTGTGGGGCATATCAGAGAGTGTTACAGTGAGGGGTGTGGGGTATTTCGGAGTGTGTTACAGTGAGGGGTGTGGGTTATATCAGACAGTGTTACAGTGAGGGGTGTGGGGTATTTCGGAGTGTGTTAGAGTGAGGGGTGTGGGTTATATCAGACAGTGTTACAGTGAGGGGTGTGGGGTATTTCGGAGTGTGTTACAGTGAGGGGTGTGGGTTATATCAGACAGTGTTACAGTGAGGGGTGTGGGGTATATCAGAGAGTGTTACAGTGAGGGGTGTGCGGTATATCAGAGAGTGTTACAGTGAGGGGTGTGGGGTATATCAGAGAGTGTTACAGTGAAGGGTGTGAGTTATATCAGAGAGTGTTACAGTGAGGGGTGTGGGGTATATCAGAGAGTGTTACAGTGAGGGGTGTGGGGTATATCAGAGAGTGTTACAGTGAGGGGTGTGGGGTATATCAGAGAGTGTTACAGTGAGGGGTGTGGGGTATATCAGAGAGTGTTCCAGTGAGGGGTGTGGGGTATATCAGAGAGTGTGACAGTGAGGGGTGTGGGGTATATCAGAGAGTGTTACAGTGAGGGGTGTGGGGTATATCAGAGAGTGTTACAGTGAGGGGTGTGGGTTATATCAGAGAGTGTTACAGTGAGGGGTGTGGGTTATATCAGAGAGTGTTACAGTGAGGGGTGTGGGGTATTTCAGAGAATGTTACAGTGAGGGGTGTGGGGTATTTCAGAGAGTGTTACAGTGAGGGGTGTGGGGTATTTCAGAGAGTGTTTCAGTGAGGGGTGTGGGGATTTCGGAGTGTGTTACAGTGAGGGGTGTGGGTTATATCAGAGAGTGTTACAGTGAGGGGTGTGGGTTATATCAGAGAGTGTTACAGTGAGGGGTGTGGGGTATTTCAGAGAGTGTTTCAGTGTGGGGTGTGGGGCTTAACAGAGAGTGTTACAGTGAGGGGTGTGGGGTATATCAGAGTGGGTTACACTGAAGGGGTGTGAGTTATATCAGAGAGTGTTACAGTGAGGGGTGTGGGTTATATCAGAGAGTGTTACACTGAAGGGGTGTGAGTTATATCAGAGAGTGTTACAGTGAGGGATGTGTGGTATATCAGAGAGTGTTACACTGAAGGGGTGTGGGTTATATCAGAGAGTGTTACAGTGAGGGGTGTGGATTATATCAGAGTGTGTTACAGTGAGGGGTGTGGGGTATTTCGGAGTGTGTTACAGTGAGGGGTGTGGGGTATTTCAGAGAGTATTACAGTGAGGGGTGTGGGGTATTTCGGAGTGTGTTACAGTGAGGGGTGTGGGTTATATCAGAGAGTGTTACAGTGAGGGGTGTGGGGTATTTCAGAGTGTGTTACAGTGAGGGGTGTGGGTTATATCAGAGAGTGTTACAGTGAGGGGTGTGGGGTATTTCAGAGAGTGTTACAGTGAGGGGTGTGGGGTATATCAGAGAGTGTTACAGTGTGGGGTGTGGGGTATATCAGAGAGTGTGACAGTGAGGGGTGTGGGTTATATCAGAGAGTGTTACAGTGAGGGGTGTGTGGGATATATCAGAGAGTGTTACAGTGAGGGGTGTGGGTAATATCAGAGAGTGTTACATTGAGAGGTGTGGGGTATTTCAGAGAGTATTACTTAAAGTTTGCATAGTGTATCGGAGTGTGTTAAAGTGGGAGGGTGTGGGGTATTTCCGAGAGTATTACAGTGAGGGGTGTGGGCTATTTCAGAGATTATTACAGTGAAGGGTGTGGGGTATTTCAGAGAGTGTTACAGTGAGGGGTGTGGGGCATATCAGAGAGTGTTACAGTGAGGGGTGTGGGTTATATCAGAGAGTGTTACAGTGAGGGGTGTGGGGTATATCAGAGAGTGTTACAGTCAGGGGTGTGGGGTATTTCAGAGAGTGTTACAGAGAGGGGTGTGGGGTATTTCAGAGAGAGTTACAGTGAGGGGTGTGGGGTATTTCAGAGAGTATTACAGTGAGGGGTGTGGGGTATATCAGAGAGTGTTACAGTGAGGGGTGTGGGGTATATCAGAGAGTGTTACAGTGAGGGGTGTGGGGTATATCAGAGAGTGTTACAGTGAGGGGTGTGGGGTATATCAGAGAGTGTTACAGTGAGGGGTGTGGGGTATATCAGACAGTGTTACAGTGAGGGGTGTGGGGTATTTCAGAGAGAGTTACAGTGAGGGGTGTGGGGTATATCAGACAGTGTTACAGTGAGTGGTGAGTGGTATTTCAGAGAGTGTTACAGTGAGGGGTGTGGGGCATATCAGAGAGTGTTACAGTGAGGGGTGTGGGGTATTTCAGAGAGTGTGACAGTGAGGGGTGTGGGGTATATCTGAGCGTGTTACAGTGAGGGGTGTGGGGTATATCAGACAGTGTTATAGTGAGGGGTGTGGGATATATCAGAGAGTGTTTCAGTGAGGGTTGTGGGGTATTTCAGAGAGTGTTACATTGAGGGGTGTGGGATATATCAGAGAGTGTTACCGTAAGGGGTGTGGGATATATCAGAGAGTGTTTCAGTGAGGGTTGTGGGGTATTTCAGAGAGTGTTACATTGAGGGGTATGGGATATATCAGAGAGTGTTACCGTAAGGGGTGTGGGGTATTTCAGAGAGTGTTACAGTGAGGGGTGTGGGGTATATCAGAGAGTGTTACAGTGCGGGGTGTTTGATATATCAGAGAGTGTTACCGTAAGGGGTGTGGGGTATATCAGAGAGTGTGACAGTGAGGGGTGTGGGTTATATCAGAGAGTGTTACAGTGAGGTGTGTGTGGGATATATCAGAGAGTGTTACAGTGAGGGGTGTGGGTAATATCAGAGAGTGTTACATTGAGAGGTGTGGGGTATTTCAGAGAGTATTACTTAAAGTTTGCATAGTGTATCGGAGTGTGTTAAAGTGGGAGGGTGTGGGGTATTTCCGAGAGTATTACAGTGAGGGGTGCGGGTTATATCAGAGAGTGTTACAGTGAGGGGTGTGGGGTATACCAGAGAGTGCTACAGTGAGGTTTGTGGGGTATATCAGAGAGTTTTACTGTGTGGGGTGTGTTATATATCGGAGCATATTACACTGAGGGGTGAGGGATATATCAGAGAGTGTTACAGTGAGAGGTATGAATTATATCAGAGAGTATAGCAGTGATGAATGTGGGGTATATAAGAGATTGTGACAGTGAGGGGTGTGGGGTATATCAGAGAGTGTTGCAGTGAGGGGTGTGGGGTATATCAGAGAGTGTTACAGTGAGGGGTGTGGGGTATATCAGAGAGTGTTACAGTGAGGGGTGTTGTGTATATCAGAGAGTGTTCCAGTGAGGGGTGTGGGGTATATCAGAGAGTGTTACAGTGACAGGTGTGAGGTTTATCATACAGTATTTCAGTGAGGAATGTGGAGTACATCAGAGAGCAACAGTGAGGGGTGTGAATTTTATCATAAAGTGTTACGGTGAGGGATGTGGGTTATATCAGAGACTGTTATAGTGAGGGGTGTGGGGTATATCAGTTATTGTTACAGTGAGGGGTGTGTTGTATTTCAGAGAGTGTTACAGTGAGGGGGTGTGGGGTATATCAGAGAGTGTTACAGTGAGGGGTGTGGGGTATATCAGAGGGTGTTACAGTGAGGGGTGTGGGGTATATCAGAGGGTGTTACAGTGAGGGGCGTGGGGTATATCAGAGAGTGTTACAGTGAGGGGTGTGGGGTACATCAGAGAGTGTTACAGTGAGGGGTGTGGGGTATATCAGAGAGTGTTACAGTGAGGGGTGTGGGGTATATCAGACAGTGTTACAGTGAGTGTGTGTTGGGTATATCTGAGAGTATTACAGTGAGGGGTGTGGGGTATATCAGAGAGTGTTACAGTGAGGGGTGTTGGGTATATCAGAGAGTGTTACAGTGAGGGGTGTGGGGTATATCAGAGAGTGTTACAGTGAGGGGTGTGGGGTATATCAGAGAGTGTTACAGTGAGTGTGTGTTGGGTATATCTGAGAGTATTACAGTGACAGGTGTGCTGTATATCAGAGAATGTTACAGTAAGTGTTGTGGGGTATATCAGTGAATGTTACATGAGAGTTATGGGGTATATCAGAGAGTGTTACAGTGAGAGGTGTGGGGTATAACAGAGTGTTACAATGAGGGGTGTGGTGTCTATCAGATGCTTTTACGGTGAGGGGTGTGGTGTATATCAGAGAGTGTTACAGTGAGGAGTGTGGGGTATATTAGAGAGTGTTACAGTGAGGGGTGTGAGGTCTATCAGAGAGTGTTACAATGAGGGGTGTGGGGTATATCAGAGAGTGTTACAGAGAGAGGTATAGGGTATATCCGTGAGTGTTACAGTGAGGGGTGTGTTACATATCAGAGAGTGTTACAGTGAAGGGTATGAGTTATATCAGAGATAATAACAGTGAGAGCTGTAGGGTATATCCATCAGTTTGCAGTGAGGGATGTGGGATTAGATTAGATTACTTACAGATTACTTACAGTGTGGAAACAGGCCCTTCGGCCCAACAAGTCCACACCGCGCCCGCCGAAGCGTAACCCACCCATACCCCTACATCTACATCTACCCCTGACCTAACACTACGGGCAATTGAGCATGGCCAATTCACCTGACCTGCACATCTTTGGAGTGTGGGAGGAAACCGGAGCACCCGGAGGAAACCCACGCAGACACGGGGAGGACGTGCAAACTCCACACAGTCAGTCGCCTGAGGCGGGAATTGAACCCGGATCTCCGGCGCTGCGAGGCAGCAGTGCTAACCACTGTGCCACTGTGCCACCGTGCCGCCCACAATATATCAAAGAGTGTTACAGTGAGGGGTGTGGAGTATATCAGAGAGTGTTTTAGTGAGAGGTGTGGGGTATATACTAGTGTTACAGCGAGGAGTGTGGGTTATATCCGAGAGTATTACAGTGTGGGCTGCGTGGTATATCAGAGTCTGTTACAGTCAGAGGTGTGGGGTATATAATAGACCGTTTAAGTGAGGGATGTGTGGTATATCAGAGAGTGTTACAGTGAGGGGTGGGGTTATATCAGAGAGTGTGACAGTGAGGGGCGTGGGTTATATCACAGAGTGTTACAGTGAGGGGTGTGGGGTATATCAGATTGTGTTGCAGTGAGGTGTGTGGGGTATATCAGAGAGTGTTCCAGTGAGGGGTGTGGGGTATATCAGAGACTGTTACAGAGAGAGGTGTTGGGTATATCAGAGAGTGTTACAGAGAGGGTTGTGTAGTATATCGGAGTGTGTTACAGTGGGGCGTGTGTGGTATATCAGACAGTGTGACAGTGAGGGGCGTGGGTTATATCACAGAGTGTTACAGTGAGGGGTGTGGGGTATATCAGAGAGTGTTACAGTGAGGGGTGTGGGGTATATCAGAGAGTGTTACAGTGAGGGGTGTGGGGTATATCAGAGTGTGACAGTGAGGGGTGTGGGGTATATCAGAGGCTTTTACGGTGAGGGGTGTGGTGTATATCAGAGAGTGGTGCAGTGAGGGGTGTGGGGTATATCAGAGAGTGGTGCAGTGAGGGGTGTGGGGTATATCAGAGAGTGGTGCAGTCAGGGTTGTGTTGTATCTCAGAGAGTGTTACAGTGAGGTGTGTGTTGCATTGTTTTGCATTGTGAATGATGTGTCAGAGATTGCTGCAGGGTGTGTTGCCTGTATATCAGCACGATTGCCTCGTCACGGCTTAATTGCAGTGATGTATTTGGAAATACCCTCATGTTTATCTTGACCAAACCGACTATGCCCGAATCACTAAGAGACAGCAGTTTTTCAAATCCACATTTTGTCTGATTCTTGTTGTGGCTGTATTCACGACCTTTGTACACAGATTGACTCTACTCTTGGACTAGGGACAGGGAAAGGAAGTCGATTTCAAGATAGTTGAATACAGTATTGAGAAAACAGATGTCACATTGAATTGCGCTGCCCACACACTGGGTCACGTCTACTCTGTTTTCTTGTCTGTCACTGGCTTCATGGTTATATATCTGACAGTGCTCATCTGTTGGATAGGGTACAGGCAGATAGCATTCAGTCCAAGATGCCTGTTAATTCCACTGTTAAGGTTCTTGCTGCCTGTGAACACCCTCCTCTCAGCCTCACTCAGATCTGAATATGTCCACTGACAATATGCATTTAGATAGCACCCATACCAACATAGAGTTGCGCATCAGTATTATCAAGCTGTGTTTGACACCGAGTCACGAAAGGAATTATTAGGGCAGATTACCAAACATTTTTTTTTCATTAATGAAGATGAGCAAGTTGCTATGGATGAGACCAAATCATAGAACATAGAAAATAGTAAAGTACAGCACAGAACAGGCTCTTCGGCCCACAATATTGTGCTAAGGATTGTTCCTAATCTAAAATAAAATAACCTAATTTATGCACCCTTCAATTCACTGCTCTCCATGTGCATGTCCAGCAGCTGTTTAAATATCCCCAATGACTCTGCTTCCACCACCGCTGGCAACCCATTCCATGCATTCACAACTCTCTGCATAAAGAACCTTCCTCTGACGTCTCCTCTGTACCTTCCTCCTAATATCTTCAAACTATGACCCCTCGTGCCAGTCAATTCTGCCCTGGGGAAAAGCCTCTGGCTGTTGACTCTATCCATGCCTCTCATTATCTTATATACCTTGATCAGGTCACCTCTCTTCCTCCTCCTCTCCAGAGAGAAAAGTCCGAGATTAGTCAATCTCTCTTCGTAAGGCAAGCCTTCCAGTTCAGGCAGCATCCTGGTAAACCTTTCTTACATCCTCTCCAAAGCCTCTGTATCTTTCCTATAATAGGGGGATCAAAATCCTTTCAAAATGCATTAAGAAGAGAGCCTGTACCCTCATTTTTTTCTTAATTTATAGGCATGTTTCCAGATGCAATTTGATTGGTCAAACTACCATCTTGAAACAAAACTTTATTCATACACTGTAGTTAAAATACAACAAAAGGAAGAATTGGAATGATTTAACTCTATTGGAAAATGGAACAGAAGAATTGATTACTTAACTGCCAAATAGTAACTGGTCCAAAATAGTAAAATCCCCTAAACACGCCCTTGGTGAAGGCAAATTCAGTAAAATAGATTGTCTCCTTCGAACAGAGGAGGAAGAAACATAAGAGAAAACTCAGAGAGGTAGAGAGACTGTAGCAGGGAGAAATGCACTGTAGTTCCAAATCCGCCTTCAAGACCCCAGCTTCAATAACTGCAGGAAAGCTAAAAGTAAAAATCCTGTTTCTGTGGGAGTTTGAGCCCACCCAGCCAGGCTGCTTCTATTGTTCTGACTTTAAAAAAATCCCAAGGCCTTACAAGCTCTTCACTTTATTGGCTTTGGAGCAGACCTCTCATCTTCTCTGTCTCATCCTTTCTTCATTAATAAAAGGATTCAACTTAAGACATGGACCAGCAGAAATTTGGCCAACCCCAAGTTCACAGTGGCTAGGAGGTGACTGGAATAGTGAAGCTTAGAGGTAGCAAAGACATAGATGAGGCTTGAAGAAAGTGAGGACTGCAGATGCTGGAGACCAGAGTTGAAAAGTGTGGTGCTGGAAAAGCACAGCAGGCCAGGCAGCATCTGAAGAAGGGCTTATGCCCCAAACATCGATTCTCCTGCTCCTCGGATGCTGCATAGATGAGGCTTGAGCAGCATATGTCCTGAGGGAGTGGTGGGGTTGCCAGATAGGCTTGGGTCGTGCCCAGTTTGTTTTCATACCCATTGCCCTGTATCACCAATTCACTTACACATCATATCCTTCATCCCCATCAAGAGGTATCATCATCGTCCTCACTGCACCCATCCACATTGCCATCACTCGTCAAGTAAATGGATTAATGCTTGAGTTCATGAGATCTGGTGGAATTTAACCTCAATTAATAAAGTCCAGTTAGGTTAGGGGTAAGGGTTAGGATTAGGTTTAAGGTTAAGGTTCGGTTTAGGACTAGGTTTCGGATCAGGATCAGGGCCAGGGTTAGGGTTAGGGTTAGGTTTAAGGTTAATGCTAGGGTCAGAGTCAGTGTCAGGATCATGGTCAGGATTCGAGTTAGGTTTAGGGTCAGAATCAGGGTTAGGGTTAGGGTTAGGTTAAGGGTCAGGGTTAGGTTTAGAATCACAGTTAGGCTTATGATCAGGGTTAGGACCAGGATTAGGATCAGGGAAAGGGTTAGGGTTAGGGTTAGGGTAAGGGATAGGGTTAGGGTTAGGGTAAGGGTTAGGGTTAACGTTAAGGTAAGGGTTAGGGTTAGGGTTAGGTTTTGGGTAAGAGTTAGGTTTAGCAGGGCTCAGTGATGGCGAATGTGACAGCTAGTATTGTAAACACTTGCCTGGTGTTTGCCTTAAACTTAAACCTAACCCTAACCCTAACCTTGATCCTGATCCGAAACCTAACCCTAAACCTAACCTTAACCTTAAACCTAACCCTAACCCTGACCCTTAACCTAACCCTAACCCTAACCCTGATTCTGACCCTAACCCTAACCCTAACCCTGGCCCTGATCCTAACCCTGCTTGTGATTCTAAACCTAATCCTAACCCTTAACCTAACCTTTACACTAACCCTAAACCTAACCCGAACTCTGGCCCTGATCTTAATCTTAACCTTAAAACAAACCCTAACCTGGGGTCTAAGGTTAGGGTTAGGGTTAGTTTTAAGATCAGGATCAGAGTTAGGATTAGGATCAGTATCAGAGTTAGGTTTAGGGTTCGGGTTAATTTTAGGGTTAGGGTCAGGGTCAGGGTTAGGTTTAAGGTTAATGCTAGGTTCAAGAATCAGGGTCAGAATCAGGGCTAGGGTTAGGGTTAGGGTTAGGGTTAATGTTAGGGTTAGGGTTAGGGTCAGGATCAAGGTTAGTTTTAAGTTTAACAATAGGGTCAAGGATCATGGTCAGAATCAGGGCTAGGGTAGCGTTAGTTTTAAGGTTAAGATCAGGATCAGGGCCAGGCTTAGGGTTAGGTTTAGGGTTTGAGAAAGGGTTTGGGTTCGGGTAAGTGTTCGGTTTAAGGTAAAGGTTCGTGTTAGGGTTAGGGTCAGAATCAGGGTTAGAGTAAGGGTTAGGCTTAGGATCAGAATCAGGGTTAGGATTAGGGTCAGGGTTAGGGTTAGGTTTAGGATCAGAATCAGGGTTAGGATTAGGGTCAGGGTTAGGGTTAGGTTTAGGATCAGAATCAGGGTTAGGATTAGGGTCAGGGTTAGGGTTAGGTTTAGGATCAGAATCAGGGTTAGGATTAGGGTCAGGGTTAGGGTTAGGTTTAGGATCAGAATCAGGGTTAGGATTAGGGTCAGGGTTAGGGTTAGGTTTAGGATCAGAATCAGGGTTAGGATTAGGGTCAGGGTTAGGGTTAGGTTTAGGATCAGAATCAGGGTTAGGATTAGGGTCAGGGTTAGGGTTTGGTTTAGCAGGGCTCAGTGATGGCAACTCTGACAGCCAGTATTGTAAGCCCCTGCCTGGTTCAGTAATGTCCATTGGAGAAGGAAATCTGCCATCTTTTGCGAAAGGTTGTCACCTTCTCATCAGGTGAGGTACTGGTCAAGACTCTGAAAAATCATGACGTATTCAGAATGGCCTAATGGTGTTATCACTGGATGAGTAATTGGGGGATCCAGCTACGTTCTGGGGACCTGGGCTTGCATCCTGACCTGGCCGATGGAGTTTAAATTCAATAGAAATCTGGAGGTAAGATTCCTGTGATGATAATGAGTAGGCCGTCTGGCCCCTCAAGCCTGCTCCGCCATTTAATAAGATCATGACTGGTCTTCTCGAGGTAGTCTCAACTGCTTCACTGGGCAGGGAATTTCATGAAACTTGTCAATTGTTGGAAAAACCCAGCTGGGTCACTCATGTTCTTAAGGGAAGGAAACTGCCACCCTTACCTGGTCTGGTCTACACGTGACTCCTGACCCACAGCAATGTGATAGACTCTTAGCTGCCCTCTGGGCAATTCGGGATGGGCAATAAATGCTGGCCCAGCCAGTGACGCCAACATCCTGGCAATGGGCGACAGAAAAAAATATCCTGTCATGGCAAATGATGGAATTTGAATCCAATAGAAACTGGAATAAATTGTGTATTTGCTAATTGTCAGGAGCAACTCTATTTGGTTCACTAATGTCTTTCAGGGACATGGTTGAGGATGAACTGCTAAACTGAGTCATAGAGATGTACAGCACAGAAACAGATCCTTTGATCCAAATCTGCCTCACAGCGCCAGAGACCCGGGTTCAGTTCCCGCCTCAGGCAACTGTCTGTGTGGAGTTTGCACGTTCGCCCCGTGTGTCTGTGTGGTTTTTCCTCCGGGTGCTCCGATTTCCTCCCACAGTCCAAAGATGTGCACGTTAGGTGAATTGGCCATGCTAAATTGCCCGTAGTGTTAGGTGAAGGGGTAAATGAATTGGTCTGGGTGGGTTGCTCTTCGGAGGGTCGGTGTGGAATTGTTGGGCCGAAGGGCCTGTTTCCACACTGTAAGTAATCTAAAAATCTAACCTAAATCATCCATGCCGAACAGATATCTTAAATTAATCTCATCCCGTTTGCCAGCAATTGGCCCATATTCCTCTAAACCTTTCCTATTCATGTATCTACCCAGATGCCTTTTAAATGTTGTAATTGTACCAACTTCCACCACTTCCTCTGGCAGCTCATTCCATACCAGCTGCAAGAAAACATTGCCCCTCAGCTCCCTTTTAAACTTTTTCCCTCTCACCCTTAATCTTTGCCCTCTATTTTAGATTCCCCTATCATGATTTTATAAATCTCTATAAGGTCACCCCTCAGCATCCGACGCTCCAGGGAAAAAAGCCCGAGCCGTTTCAGTCTCTCCCTAGAGCTCAAACCCTCCAATCCTGGCAAATATCCTTGTAAATCTTTTCTGAACCCTTTCAGGTTTCACAACATCCTTCCTATAGAGGTGTGACCAGATTTGAACACAGAATTCCAAAAGTGGCCTCACCAATGTCCTGTACTATTGAAACATGACCTCCCAAATCCTATACTCAATGCGCTGACCAATGAAGGCAAGTGTTCAAAATGCCTTCTTCACCACCCTGTCTACCTGTGATTTACAAAGAACTCTGAACCTGTACTCCAAGATCTCTTTGTTCAGCAGCACTCCCCAGGACCTTCCCATTATGTGTATAAGTCTTGTCCTGAGCTGTGTTTTCCAAAATGCCGCACCTCACATTTATCGAGGTTAAACTTCGTCTGCCACGCCTCGGCCCATTGGCTCATCTGATCAAGATCCTGTTGTAATCTGAGGTAACCTTCTTTGCTGTCCACTACACCTCCAATGTTGGTTTCATCTGCAAACCTACTAACTATACCTCCCACTTTCACATCCAAATTACTTTTCTAAATGACAAAAAGCAGTGGACCCAGCACCGATCCTTGTGGCACGCCACTGGTCACAGGCCTCCAGTCTGAAAAACACCCACCATCCTCTAGCTTCAAGCCGAGTTTGTGTCCAAAAGCTTTGTCTGAGTGATAAATACCACTCTGGATATCTTTGGTTAATTCTTCTACTCGCCTTTGAAACAATTCAGTTGGATTTCCAAACAAGCGCTCAAGAGGAATTTGATTTCTCATTCAAAAGATGACAGCGTCAACTGAGCAGCACCCCCTCACACTGACACTTCAGCTTTTGGCTTCTGTTGATGTTGGAGCTGTACAGTGAGACTTGAAGCACGGGCCTCCATCTCTGAATTAAGCAAAAAACTGAGGCATGATTGTCAAACTGTAACGAGAGCACCAAGCCTTTAAGACTGTCATTTGCTGCTGATTATTGTTTTATTCATTTGTGGAATGAAGGTGTCACTGGCTAGGCCCATCCCTAATTGCCCACAGGACCGTTCAGGGTCAACAGCGTTGCTATGGAGTCATATGTGGGACCAGACTGGGTAAAGATGGCCGTTTCCTTCCTGAAAGGGCATTAGTGAACCAGATGGGTTTTCAGACAATCAATAATTAATTCGTGATCATCATTAGACTCCTGACCTTTATTTCCCCGACATTCCACTATCCGTCGTAGTGGAATTCGAACCTGGGTGCCCGGAACATTACCTGGGCCTTTGGATTGATAAATTGTACCACTCAGCCCGACCCAATATACGATTGCTAACTTACTTTCCTGCCTGTGACAATGAAAAGAAAAGGAAAGACATTCAAGAAAAGGATGAGAGAAAGATGGAGGGAAGGAAAAGGGAAATGGAGAAAGAAATAAGTAGAGAGAGAAGGAAGGTGAAAATGAAATAAAGGTATAGGGTGAGTTTGAAAGCAGAGTGTGCTCCTGGTATCGACGCTGTCTCCCTTACCCAGGGGCAGCGTCGCTGTGTTGCTGCTGCCATATCTGGCTTGGCTCATGCAGAAAATGAACCTTCTCATCTTTGCACTATGTCGCAGCTCAAAGCGACACACTGTCCTGGCTGTTGAGGCACTCAGCAACGATGAAAAGACACTGCTTCGCTCTGTTGTGTCATCTAACTTTCTGAGCATTGTGCTTTCACTGGCGAAACAATGAAAACTACAGAATTCAGCTGGAAACCGGGTGCGTTGCCATTAAGATGGAGTAGTACAATTAATGAAACGCTTTCCTGTCTTACTTCCTGACTCTGCTCCTATTTGCGGTGCCCAGTTTTCAATACAATTGTGTTGATTTCTGGAACAGGATGTTTCCCCTCAGTATAAAGACCCCCAGTTGAACGAACATTAGCCAAAATGACTCATTAACCCGAGAGTGGCCTGGACAATTGAGGTCAGTTTGGGGAGTCTCCTTGTCTGAAGTCTATTCCATCCGTCCGCCTCCAGGTCTAATCCACACTGCCATGGTGATGGTGATTTACATCACAGAGCTGGATGTAATAGATAGATGTCTTGCTCTCTGATAGATTTTGATGAAAGATTTTTTTCAGCCTTGACAGAATATACTGAGCTAGCTTCGGTAACACGTTTCTACAAAGTGAAGAGTCCGTGATAAACCCTGACTTCAAACATCAGGAAATGTATGTTTTCTTAAAAGTGTGTATCATGGCAGATTCTTATCTGAATTTCAACAAATTGGGAAAGGGGAAGATGTAATGGGACCCAAGAGTCATACAGCACAAAGCAGGCCTATCCGGTCCATGACAACCATAATCCCAAACTAAACTGAATTGAATTGAATTAGCTTTATTGTCACATATGAATACAGTGAAAAGTCCCCATCTACCCTGCCATCTTATGTACAAGGGCACCATCTTAGTTACAAAGGTTCCTAGTTTCTGAAGAATTATGATTCTTAAGAACAAATTCTTTGAAAAAAGATCAAAAAACAAAGAAATAAAGATGTCTAGTGTTACAGATCATAGAAATAAATCAGAAAAAACAAAGAAATAAAATGTTTAAAATAACAATCTTTCCAACCTATTCCATACCAGTACCTAATCTCCAGCACCCGTGGGCGACACAGTGGCACAGTGGTTAGCACTGCTGCCTCACGGCGTCAGAGATCTGGGTTCAATTCCCGCCTCAGGCAACTGTTTGTGCAGAGTTTGCACATTCTCCCTGTGTCTGTGTGGGTTTCCTCCAGGTGCTCCAGTTTCCTCCCACAGTCCAAAAATGTGCAGGTTAGGTGAATTGGCCGTGCTAAATTGCTCATAGTGTTAGGTGAAGGGGTAAATGGGTGGGTTTCTCTTTGGAGGGTTGGTGTGGACTTGTTGGGCTGAAGGGCCTGTTTCCACACTGTAAGTAATCTAATCGAAGCAAAAGTTGTTCCACCTGCCTGCTCTGGGTCCATATCCCTCCAAACATTTCATGTTCATGTACTTACCCAAATGACTTTCAAACATTGTACTGTACCCACATCCACCACTTCCTCAGGAAGTTCCACACACAAACCACTGTCTGTGTAAAAATGTTGCCTTTCATGTCTTTTTTAAAATCTTCCTCCTCCCACCTTAAAAATATGACCCCGGTCTTGAAATCCCCCACCCGAGGGAAAAGGTGCTTGTTATTCACCTTACCTATACCCCTCATTATTGTATAAACCTCTACATGGTCACCTCTCAACCTTCTACACTCCAGCGAAAATAGGCCCAGTTCATCCAACCTCTCCTTATACGTTAAAACCTCCATTCCCAGCAACATCCTGGTAAATCTCTCCTGAACCCTTTCCAGCTTAATAATATCCTTCTTATGACAGAGAAACCAGAACTGGACACACTTTTCCAGAAGATGCCTCACCAACGTCCTCTACAACTTCAACATGGTGTCGCAACTCCAATACTCTGAGCAATGAAGGCAAGCTTCTTATCCACCCTGTTTACATGTGATGCAAACTTTAAGAACAATGTACTTGAACCCCCCCCCCCCCCCCGAGGTCTCTCTGTCCTTGCACACCAGTCACTGAAAGGGCGCATTGCAGGGGGAGCAGGAGGTGAAGAAGGGGAATGGGATGTTGGGTCTTCACAGTGAGAGGATTCGAGGAGCAAGGGATGTCTTGCTGCAATTGTGCAGGATCTTGGTGAGACCACACCTGGTGCATTGTGGGCAGGTTTGGTCCCTGTATCTGAGGAAGGATGTTCTGGTTACGTAGGGAGGGTAACAAAAGTTTACCAGACTGATTCCTGGGATGGCAGGACTGATGTATGAAGAGAGACGGTATTGGTTAGGATTATACTTGCTGGGGTTTGAAGAATGAGGAGGAATTTCATAGAAACCCACAAAATTCTAACATGACTAGACAGGGTTAACACAGGAATGGTGTTCCTGATGACCGGTGAGTCCAGAACCAGGGTTTACAGTCAAACGATATGAGATAGGACAGGGATGAGGAGAAATGTCTTCACCCAGAGAGTGTGGATCTGTGGAATTCACTATCACAGGAAGCAACTGAGGCCAAAACATTGACTGTTTTCAAGGAGTTAGAAACGCAAGTCCATAGATGTGCAGGTTAGGGTGGATTGGCCATGCTAAATTGCCCATAGATTAGATTAGATTACTTACAGTGTGGAAACAGGCCCTTTGGTCCAACAAGTCCACACCAACCCTCCAAAGAGCAACCCACCCAGACTCATTCCCCTACATTTACCCCGGACCAATCCACCTAATCCACACATCCCTGGACACTTTAGCATGGCCAACTCACCTAAACTGCACGTTTTTGGACTGTGGGAGGAAACCAGAGCACCCGGAGGAAACCCACGCAGACACGGGGAGAGTGTACAAACTCCACACAGTCAGTTCCCTGAGGCGGGAATTGAACCCAGGTCTCTGGCGCTGTGAGGCAGCAGTGCTAACCACTGTGCCACCGTGCCACCCACATAGTGGTTAGGTTAGGTGGACTGGCCATGTTAAATTGCCCATAGTGTTCAGGGATGTTCAGATTAGATGCATGAACCGTGGGAGATATGGCGTTACAGAGTTAGGGTAGGGGGATGGATCTGGATGGGATGCTCTTTTGAGGGCCAATATGGACTCATTGGGCCAAATGACCTGTTTCCACACTGTAGGATTCTATGATTCTACACAGTTCTCAGGGATATAAAGGGTGTGGGGAGAAAGTGGGAACAGGGGACTGAGTTAGATGATCAACCATGATCATGTTGAATGGTGGAGCGGGCTAGAAGGGATGAATGGCCTACTCCTGTTCCTGGTTTTAGGTTTCTATGTAAAGATGCTAAAATGCACAGGAATAGAACACTTATTTGATTTCAAAGACTGAGGCATTAAAGGGCAAACTCGCCCAGGTTATGGAGAAGTTGGGTGATGTTGTGGCAATGTCATTACACACATACAGTCATCGAGATGTACAGCATGGAAACAGACCCTGTGGTCCAACTCGTCCTTGCCGACCAGATATCCCAACCCAATCTAGTCCCACCTGCCAGTGCCTGGCCCATATCCCTCCAAACCTTTCCTAATCATATACCCATCCAAATGCCTCAAATGTTGCAATTGTACCAGCCTCCACCCCTTCCTCTGGCAGCTCATTCCATACTCGCACCACCCTCTGCGTGAAAAAGTTGCCCCTTAGGTCTCTTTTATATCTTTCCCCTCTCACCCTAAACCGATGCCCTCTAGTTCTGGACTCACCTATCCCAGGGAAAAGACTTTGTCTATTTATCCTATCCATGCCCCTCATGAATTTATATTGCAGAGGTGCAGGTTGATGCTCTGGGGATGTAGAGCTTAAAAAATGTGTTGCTGGAAAAGCGCTTTTCCAGCAATACATTTTTAAGCTCTGATCTCCAGCATCTGCAGTCCTCACTTTCACCGCTCTGGGGATGTAGGTTTAATTCTCAGTGCTTACATCGGTGCGATCTCAATTCCATTCATATCTCAGGGAATCACTTCATTTGTTAAGACATCTATGAGGCACTGTGGGCCATCAACAGCAGCAGAATTGTTCTCCAGCACAATCTGTAACCTCATGGCCTGGCATATCCCCTACTCAACCATTCCCATCAAGCCAGGGATCAGTCCTGGTTCAATGGAGAGGGGCAGGAGGGCATGCCAGGAACAGCACCTGAAGAGGAGGTGTCAACCTGATAAAGCTGCCAAACGACTATTTGCCTGCCGAGCAGCATTAGCAGCAAGTGATGGACAGAGTTAAGCGATCCCACAACCAGAGCATCAGATTTAAGCTCTGCAGTCCTACCACATCCAGTTGTGAATTAAACAACTCACTGGAGGAGGAGGCTCCACATATATCCCCGTCCTCAATGATGGAGGAGCCAGGCACGTCAACGTAACAGGTAAGGCTGAAACGTTCGCAGCAATCTTCAGCCAGAAGTGACGAGGGGATGATCCATCTCGGCCTCCCCCAGTGGTCCCCAGCATCACAGATACCAAGCTTCAGCCAATTCGATTCACTCCAAGTGATATCACGAAATGGTTGGAGGCACTGAACCCTGCAAAGGCAAAGGGCCCTGACAACATTCCAGCAATAATATTGAAGGCTTGGGCTCCAGAACTTGCAGCTCCCTTAGCCAATCTCTTCCATACAGTTGCAAAACCAGCATCTTCCCGACAATGTGTCTGATACACAAAAAGTAGGACTAATCCAACTCAGCCAATTACTGTCCTATCAGTCTACTCTCGGTCATCAGTAAAGTGATGCAAGATGTCACCAACAGCCCTAACCTGCTCAGTGACACCCTATTTGGGTTCGGCCAGGGTCACTCAGCTCCTGACCTCATTGCAGCCTTCGTTCAAACACAGACAAAAGAGCTAAGTTCCAGAGGTGAGGGGACAGTGACGGGCCTTGACATCAAGGCTGCATTCGACCGAGTGTGGATTCAACGTGTCCTATCAAAAGTGGAACCCATCAAAATGGGTATCAGGGGTCAAACTCTCCGGTGGTTAGAGTCATACCTGGTACAAAGGAAGATGGTTGTGGTTGTTGGAGGTCAGTCATCTCAGCTCCAGGAAATCTCTTCAGGAGTTGCCCAGGGTAGTGTCCTCGGCCCAACCATCTTCAGTTAATTCATCAATGACCTTCCCTCCACCATAAGGTCAGAGGTGTAGATGTTCACCAATGATTGCACAATATTCTGCACCATTCACGAATCCTCAGGTACTGAATCAGTCCGTGTCCAAATGCAACAAGATCTGGACAATATCCAGATTTGGGCTGACAAGTGGCAAGCAACAGTGGAGCTACACATACAGTATCGTGAGTGTGGGTATGTGTGTGGGTGTGTGTGGGTGGGAGTGTGTGTGGGTGTGGGTGAGTGTGTGTGTGGATGCCGGTGTGAGTATGTGTGTGGGTGTGGGTGTGTGAGTGTGAGTATGTAGGTGTGTGGGTGTAGGTGTGTGTGTGGGTGTGGGTGTGTATCTGTGTGTATGTGGCTGTGTCGGTGTGGGTGTATGGGTGTGGGTGTGGGTGTGTGAGTGTGAGTATGTAGGTGTGTGGGTGTGGGTGTGTGTGTGTGTGTGGGTGTGGGTGTGTATCTGTGTGTATGTGGCTGTGTGTATGTGGCTGTGTCGGTGTGGGTGTATGGGTGTGGGTGTGGGTGTGTGGGTGTGTGTGTCAGTATGGGTGTGTGTGTGGGTGTGTGCATGTGGGTGTGTGTGTGGGTGTGTGTGGGTGTGTGTGTGGGTGTGTGTGTGTGGGTGAGTGGGTGTGTGAGTGTGGGTGTGGGTCTGGGTGTGGGTGTGTGGGTGTGGGTGTGTGTGTGTGTGGGTGTGGGTGTGTGGGTGTGTGTGTGTGGGTGAGTGGGTGTGTGAGTGTGGGTGTGTGGGTGTGGGTGTGTGGGTGTGTGGGTGCGGATGTGTGGGTGTGTGGGTGTGTGGGTGTGGGTGTGTGGGTGTGGGTGTGGGTCTGGGTGTGGGTGTGTGGGTGTGGGTGTGTGTGTGTGTGGGCGTGGGTGTGTGTGTGGGTGTGGGTGTGTGGGTGTGGGTGTATGTGAGTGTGTGTGTGTGTGTAGGTGTATGGGTGTCGGTGTGTGGGTGCGTGGGTGTGTGTGGGTGTGTGGGTGTGTGGGTGTGGGTGTGTTTGTGTGTGTGTGTGTGCGTGGGTGTGGCTGTGTGGGTGTGGCTGTATGTGAGTGTGTGTGTGTGGGTGTATGGGTGTCGGTGTGTGGGTGTGTGTGTGGGTGTATGGGTGTGGTTGTGGGAGTGTGTGTGTGGGTGTGTGGGTGTGAGTGTGCGGGTGTGGGTGTATGTGAGTGTGTGTGTGGGGGGGTATGGGTGTCGGTGTGTGGGTGTGTGGGTGTGGGTGTGGGTGTGTGGGAGTGGGTGTATGTGGGTGTGTGTGTGCGTGGGTGTGTGTGTGGGTGTGTGTGGGTGTGTGCGTGAGTGTGGGTGTGTGTGGGTGTGTGTGTGTGGGTGTGTGTGTGGGTGTGTGTGTGGGTGTGTGGGTGTGGTTGTGGGTGTGTGTGGGTGTGTGCGTGTGGGTGTGTAGGTGTGTGGGTATGTGTGTGTGTGGGTATGTGTGTGTGTGGGTGTGCGTGTGGGTGGTTGTGTGCATGGATGTGTGGGTGTGGGTGTGTGGGTGTGTAGGTGTGGGGGTGTGGGTGTGTGGGTGGGTGTGAGTGTGGGTGTGTGGGTGTGTGTGTGTGTGTGTGTGTGGGTATGGGTCTGTGTGTGGGTGTCGGTGTGCGTGTGTGTATGGGTGTGTGGGTGTGGGTGTGTGTGTATGGGTGTGGGTGTGGGTGTGGGTGTGTAGGTGTGGGGGTGTGGGTGGGTGTGGGTGTGTGGGTGTGTGGGTGTGTGAGTGTGGGTGTGGGTGTGTGTGTATGGGTGTGGGTGTGTGGGTGTGGGTGTGGGTGTGTGTGTATGGGTGTGGGTGTGTGGGTGTGTGCGTGTGGGTGTGTGAGTGTGTGTATGTGTGGATGTAGATGCGTGGGTGTGTTTATGGGTGTGTGGGTGGGTGTTGGTGTGTGGACATGGGTGGGTGAGTGTGTTTGTGGGTGTGGGGGTGTGTGTATGTGTGTGTGGGTGTGTGTGTCTATGTTTGTGTGTGTGTGAGTGTGTGTGTCTGTGTGTGTCTGTGTGTGTGGGTGCATTTGTGTATGTCTGTGCATGTGTGGGGGTGTGTGTGTCTGTGTGTGTGGGTGTGTGTGTCTATTTGTGGGTGTGGGTGTGTGTGTGTCTGTGCGTGTGTGTCTGTGTGTGTATGTGTGGGTGTCTCTGTGTCTGTGTGTGGGGGTGTGTGTGTGTCTGTGTGCGTGTGTGAGAGAGACTGTGTGCACAGTTGTGTGTGAGTGAGACAGTGTGTATGTGAGAGTATGCATGTGTGTGTGAGAATATGTGGGTGTGTATGTGTGAGAGTGAATGTACAAGAGGGAGAGAGAGTGTGAGTGCATGTGTGTGAGTGTGTGTTGAGAGAGAGTGGCTGTGTGTGTGAAAGAGCATGTGTTGTGTGTGTTTGTGTGAGAGAGAGAGACTGTGTGTGTGTGTGTGTGTGTGTGTGTGTGTGAACATGTGAGTGTATTTGTGTGTGAGTGTGAATGCATGAAAGAGTGGGAGACAGCATGTGTGCATGCGAGTGTGTATGCGTGAGTGTGCGTGTGTGTGGTAGAGGGGGTCAGTTTGTGTGTGTGTGTGCGCTTGTGTGTGACAGAGTGAGTATTTGAGTGTGTTTTTGTGTGCTTGGGTGCATATTTGTAAGCCAAATTAGTAAAATTAAAAACTGTATGAAATTATTAGTGAAAGGTCAATTGGAATTTGTGTCTAGTGCAAAGTATTGATGTTAGATTGAGTTCAGTGAGTGCTCAGACAGTTCCATTTTGTTTGTGAGTGTTTTTGCAGTAGGGGACAGAGTTTTCTCAGAGTCTGACATGGAGACCGAAGGTTTCTGACGTTCCCAGCAACTTTTTCTTCCTGTTTGTCTCACTGACAGGGGTCTTGGGTCTGGAAGGTGCTGTTGAAATCACGGGTTCATCGGGTTCAGGGGATTGCGGCCAGGCTCAGTCACTGAGCTGGCATGGATAGATGGGCCGAACAGCCTCGTGTGGCAGAAAAGCTCCCTCTACCAGGAATTGTGGCTCACCGTCCCATACCCCTCCCTCACCCCCAAGGGGGAGTCTGACCCCAGCACTGTACTTGAGCCTGAGCCATGTTAAATTGCCCATAATGTCGAGGGATGTGCAGGCTTGTGGGGTTAAACATCGCTGGGTTACAGGAATAAGGTAGGGGGATGTGTCTGGGTGGGATGCTCTTCGGTTGGTCGGTGGGCCGAATGGCCTGCTTCCACATTGTAGGGATTCTATGACTGGTTGCAAATCATCTTAAACTGGTGGATCTTTCACCCCATCCCCAAACCCACCCCCCAAACCTACATACACACACACACACACATGCTCACTCACTCACTCACGCACACACACAACGTTTCTCCTCTGCCCTGACCCCCCCATGGATTTGAAGCAAAGATCTCACTACAAGTGAGAAGAGAAAGATTTGGGATCCCACCAGTTGATAAATAGCTAGCGTTTACAATCAAGTCACAAACAGCCACAACCAGCTTTGATTTGACCAAGGGACACAATTGGACCCGAAGCCTCCATCTTGGTCCTTGCCTGCTGTCTGGCTACAGTATCAATCAGAGTTGGGGGCCAACCTGACTTTGTGCACTTTGGTGTTTTTCCTAAAGAATGCAGCCAAGTCGACACTTCCCATTGCTGTACCTGCTGACTGCCTCAGCGATTGCTCAGGGTCAACTACAGTGCAGGGGTCAGACTCCCCCCGTGTTTTTCAGTAAACTGTGAAACTCCCTTTGGGATGCTTCTCTTGCACCAACCTGCATCGCAGTCTCAGTCTGCGTGCTCCAGATCTTAAACGTTCATAGATTATCTCCAGGGCAGAAAGAGTTCATTCGGCCCATTGGGTATAAACTCACCCAGATCCACCCCATCCCTTTAGCCCTGCATGGTGCTTTTAACCGTGGCCTACCCACCTAGCCTGTACATCCGTGGGCAATTTAGCATGGCCAATCCATCTGACCTGCACATCTTTGGATTGTGGGAGGAAACCGGAGCACCCGGAGGAAACCCAGGCAGACACGGGGAGAATGTGCAAACCACACAGTTACCCGAGATTGGAATTGAACCCAGATCCATGGCGCTGTGAGGCAGCAGTGCTACCCACTGAGCCACCATGCCACCCTATAGAATTGAGCCCTTTACTGTTGGCATCGTTCTGCATTGCAAACTAGTCAACTGAGCTAACCAAACGATGGCTGATCCCAGAGCACATTGCCTAAGAGCAAGGTCAAAGAGCATTGGATAACCATCCGCAGAGAGATAAAGAAATGAGCAGGAAAGTGAAGGAAAGAGATTAACTGGGGTGCTTTTGCAGAGAACCAGCACAGTCCCAGTGGGCAGAATGGCCTCCTTCCTGTCTGGGCTGATAAAGAATGCAGAGGATGCTGTAGAAACCCAACATGTCAGGCAGCACCTGTGGAGACAGGGAGAGATGCGTTAACGTGTCTGTAGCACTTCTTCAGAACTCAGTTCTGATCTGCTGAGTTTCTCCAGCGTTCTCTGTATTTGCTTCAGATTTCCAGCATCTGCAGTCTTTCAGTTTTGTTCTGTTCGGTGTTTTGTTTGAAGGCTGGGATTCTCAACATCGACCCGCTTGATCTCCCAGTGCCTGCCCACTTACCCCTCCCAGCGATCGCACCCGTTCAGCAGGTTCAGGGTAAATGCCCAGGACACCACGATCATGGCACTAAGTGTCTGAGCAACAGCTGAAGCAGCACGGAGGTGTAGAGGAGGGTTTTGAACAGCACCTAGAATTACTGAAACATTGAACCTTAGAAAAGACCACATGCCTGCACCAGCTCACTGAATGGGCATTGCTATCTTGTGCCACTTTCCTGCTTTCTCTCTCCATACCCTTGCACGATATTTATAACCCGAATCACTATCCCTCTTGAATGTGCTTATGATTGATGGGGTAGATTTAACCACACTCAAAAACAGTTATTTTTGGGATGGAGCTGGAACATAATGAGTACCAGCAGTGTTGACCTCCGTGCAATTAGACACTTAGAACGTCTGTCAGCAGTGGGCAGCACGGTGGCACAGTGGTAAGCACTGCTGCCTCACAGCGCCAAAGACCCGGGTTCAATTCCCGCCTCAGGCGACTGACTGTGTGGAGTTTGCACGTTCTCCCCGTGTCTGAGTGGGTTTCCTCCGGGTGCTCTTGTTTCCTCCCACAGTCCAAAAATGTGCAGGTCAGGTGAATTGGCCCTGCTAAATTGCCCGTAGTGTTAGATAAGGGGTAGATGTTGGGTTTTGGGTGGGTTGCGCTTCGGCGGGTCGGTGTGGACTTGTTGGGCCGAAGGGCCTGTTTCCACACTGTAAGTAATCCAATCTAATGTGCTCGTTATTCTTAGGTAGGGCTCTGGAGTTTCAGACAATGAATCTGCTGTGGTTATCGTAATGAAATAATTTAATTTCCTGGGTAGTTTGGGCCAGTTGGATGGAAATCAGGAATTAAGAGTATTTACCTTCGCCTCAACTAAAGATTTTGCAGCGCTTCCAAAGAGTAATTATACTCTTGGCCAGACGCATCTTGGATGTGAAGGAATGGTTTTCCAAACAGGAACAAATGTATCTGCATATCCAAACACGCAGTTTGGATGCCTCGACTTTTCTCCCGTTCAATTGGCCTAGAGAAACCAACATCCATTCCTCACCTTGAAAGTGGAGTCACATGTGGACAGGATGATGAAGGAAGCATTTGGGACACTTGCCTTTATTAGTCAGTGCATTGAGTCCAGGAGTTGGGAGGTCATGTTGCAGCTGTACAGGCCATTGGTTAGGCCACTATTGGAATACTGCACTCGGTTCTGGTCTCTCTGCGATAGGAAAGATGTTGTTAAACTTGGATGGGTTCAGAAAAGATTTACAAGGGTGTTGCCAGGGTTGGAGGATTTGGGCTACAGGGAGAGGTTAAATAGGTTGGGACTGTTTTCCCTGGAGCGTCGGAGACTGAGGGGTGACCTCATAGAGGTTTATAGAATCATGAGGGGCATGGGTAGGGTAAATAGCCAAGACCTTTTCCCTAGGTTGGGGCAATCCAAAACTCTCAAGTCCTGGGATAGAATTAAGGTGAGAGGGGAAAGATATAAAAGAGACCTAAAGGACTACTTGTTCAGGCAGATAGAGGATGCTGCATGTACAGAATGAGAAGTGGTGGAGGCTGGTACAATTACAACATTTAAAAGGCTTCTGGATGGGGACATGAATGCGAGGGTTTATAAGAATATGGGTCAAGTGTTGGCAAATGGGACTAGATGAATTTACGATATCTGATCAGCATGGAAGTGTTGGATCGAAGGGTCTGTCTCCGTGCTGGACATCTCGATGACTCTAAAATTTCATAAAATCCCTACAGTGTGGAAACAGGCCCTCCAGCCCAACAAGTCCACACCAACCCTCTGACGAGTCACCCACCCAGACCCGTTCCCTTACATTTCGCTGACTAATGCACTGAACATACACATCCCTGAACACTTTGGGCAATTTCCCATGGCCAATTCACCTGACCTACACATCTTCGGACTGTAGGAGGAAACTGGAGCACCCGGAGCAAACCCACGCAGACACGGGGAGAATGTACAAACTCCACACAGTCAGTTGCCTGAGGTGGGATTCAAACCTAGGTCCTTGGCGCTGTGAGGCAGCAGTGCTAACCACTGTGCCATCTGTGCCACCACGCCACCCATACATGAGTGTATGAGTAACCTGACTTTTAATTAGAAGGGAGAATCTTACATTCCTCCATTTGGTGTCAACCTCATCCATCCAACCCGAGGTCATTCTCAATTCTCGCCCTGTGCTTGTATGAACTGAGCCAGTGGTTGACACTGTCAGCTCTGGTCCTCCTGAGATCAGAGGGACAATGGGACACAACAAGATGGAGTACAGGAAAGAGATAAAGTGCTGAATAGCATGGTGTAAAGACAACAATCTCTCCCTCCGAGTCAGCAAAATGAAGGAGCTGGTCATCGACTTCAGGAAACAGAGTGGAGGGCATGCCGCTGTCTGTATCGATGGCACTGAGATGGAGTTGACCGAAAGCATCAAGTTTCTGAGAGCGATGATCACCAACAATCCATCCTGGCCCACCCACATCAACACAATGGTTAAGAAGGCACATCAATGCCTCTGCTCCCTCAGGAGGCTAAGGAAATTCAGTGTTTCCATCAAGACTCTTACACTTTTTAATAGATGCACCATAGAAAGCATTCTATCTGGATACACAGAGCTTGGTACGGTAACTGTTCAGCCCAAGACCGTAAGAAACTACAGAGAGTTGTGAACACAGCCCAGTCCATCACACAAACCATCCACTGACTCTGTCTATACATCCCCCTCCAACTAGCCTGGAGATAGCAACCAACATCATCAAAGACCCCTCCCTCCAGGATTATATTCTCTTCCATCGGCCAGGAGGTATAAAAGCTCGTATGCACATACAAACAGATTCAAAAACAGCTTCTTCCCTGCTGCTGTTGTTGGACTACTGAATGGATCTCTTAAATTTAACGTCGATCTCCCTCTTTGTGCAGCTTTTCCGTGGCTGCACCATTGTATTCCTCGATCTGTTCCATTACCTTAATGCACTTCGTATGGTATGATCTGCCTGTACTGCATGCAAAACAAAGCCTTTCACCGTACCTGGGTACATGTGACAATAATAAATCAAATCAAATCAAATTCAGGAAAAGCTTGCTCTGTGGGTTTCTGATGAGTTGCCATTTTCCGATTTACCCAGCCCCATACTCTAACACTTGCATGCTCCAGCCTAGAATCCTCTCCTTTGTTTTCTGCAAGGCTCCACATTTTGAATGGGTGACAGCCATTTACTCAAAGATCTTCTGTGACAGCGTACTGGGCTATAGAAACACTGGCAAGTGATGTGGATCACTGGCACTAACTATTTTTTGCTGACACATTTACCGTACGAAGTTGCTGTTTGGAACCCACCTTGGAAGGGATGGGCAGAAACGGATCGCTGAGCTGCTCAAGGCAAGGAAGACAGAGGAGACAGGATTGCATAACTTCTCAGAGCACTTCCTTCCTTGGCGGGCAGTGTGGCAGAGTCTGCTAATCTTGCTGAACCACACCTGGGGAAGGTTTCACACACAGAGTCGACCACAGACTGCCACTAGCTCCATAAGCACGACTCGTCCTTTGAGAGTCATAGAGCACTGAAGAGACCATTAGACGTAGGAGCAGACGTTTGGCCATTCGGCCCATCGAGTCTGCTCTACCATTCGATTCATGCCCGAAACGTCAACTCTCCTGCTCCTCAGATGCTGCCTGACCTGCTGTGCTTTTCCAGCACCACACTTTTGGACTCTGAGAGGTTTTTCAACTCCATTTTCACACTTTCTCAACGTAACCTTTGATCCCCTTGGCAATCAAGAAAATAGCTATCGCTGTTTTAAATCTACCCAATGACCTGGCCCCCACAGCCTTCTGTGGCAATGAATTCCCCAGATTCACCACTCTCTGACTGAAGAGGTTTCCCATTATCTCCATTCTGAAAGGCCGTCCCTTTACTCTAAGGCTGTGCCCTGGGATCCTGGTCTCTCCTGCCAATGGAAATATCTTCCCAATGTCCATTCTATCCAGGCCCTTTGGACCATTGGGTCTGCACCAATTTGCCTTCTGGTGTCTCTCCAAACCGGTCAACAATCCAGGGGCACGCAAAGGGTGAGCCTGGTCCAAGCCCTTTCCATTAGGGGTGGCTAGATTAATGCAGAGGATGGTCCCCCAGGTGAGGAGAAATCAGCTAAAGGTGAACAGTAATCTTGGATCTTCTGACCTGATTGACTCCATCCTATAATGCCTGGAGCAACAGTCACAAAGTGACTTCCTAAAATAAACTTGTGAACCGCGCACAACGTCTCTGCATCATTTTCAATCACTCCGTGGTTTATTTCTCCCTTGCCCAGGCAAGTTCCTGTTCAATGATGACTTGCATGGTTAGCCTCCCATGAATCGTTGTTCTGCCCATAACGCATCTTGGCTAGCCACAATAGTTATTGTCACAGTGCAAGGGGAAAACAGAGGGCGGGTGCTTTCCCTCATCTGCTGTCGATGAAAGAAAGCATCCCAGCCAACCAGTCACTGAGGTGAGCTGTGCGTAGTGCTACTTGTCTATATAAAGCTGCCCAAGGCTTGCCTTAGTCCCATTGCTCATCGCTGGATAAAAACAATGACTGCAGATGCTGAAAACCAAATCCTGGATTAGTGGTGCTGGAAGAGCACAGCAGTTCAGGCAGCATCCAACGCTGCTCGTTGGATGCTGCCTGAACTGCTGTGCTCTTCCAGCACCACTAATCCAGTAGTCCATTGCTCATTGCTGTCCAATGCTCCTCACTTCCTTATCTTGGATCAACACTTTGCCATGTAACTAGGTGACATAGAATTTTACAGCAGCCTTTGGCTATTTGTCCCACTGAGTCCGCACCAGCTCTTAAAAAAAGCTCTCAATCTCCAGTTTTATCTCTGTAGCCCTCTAAACCTCCTGAATAAAGTGCAAGTCTGGGTCAGTTTCATCTTCCTCCGCCCTCTGCCAGCAGTTTACCCCCTTTACGGGTTTCCACCTAACTTTCTGTTCTGTCAGTTTCCCAAGTAGTCTGCTCTCACACAGGAAGTAATACCACGCATCACTGAGTAAAATTATGACGCATTTCATCGCCTTTCAGATGTAAGAATGAGTTCAAAGCTTTCCGGTCATAACCACCGCACCTATCTCATATTGATGATCCTGCAGTTTCCATTTACACTTCCTCTGGACCCCTCTTTTGACTACCTGCTTGCCCTTTTAACACACGCGTCATGCCTGGCATCATCAGCCTTTTTATCTTTTAATATTTCCAGTCTTTCTTCATATTTCCCTCACTCTGCATTATCATAAAGCAAAATGTTGCAACCTTCGCTTGCCCCAGTTCTGTGATCTGAAATGTTAATCTATTTTTTATTGTTGCTTTCTCACTCATAGGATGTGGGTGTTGCTGGCTGGGCCCAGCATTTATTCCCTGTTCCTAATTGCCCCTTGAGAAGGCGGTGGTGAGCTGCCTTCTTGAATCGCAGCAGTCCACGTGCTTTTTGTAAATTGCAGATAGGAGGGAGTGAGTTCAGGATTTTGACCCAGTGCCAGTGAATGAACGGCGATATATTTCCAAGTCAGGGTGGGGAGTGACTTGGAGGGGAACTTGCAGGGGGTGGTGTTCCCCATGTATCTGCTGCGCCTGTCCATCTAGATGTGAGTGATTGTGGGCTTGGAAGGTGCTGTCCAAGAAGCTGGGGTGGGATATCACAGTGCATCTTGTAGATAGTTCACCCAGCTGCTACTGAGCATCAGAGGGAGTGGATGCTTGTGGATGGGGTGCCAGTTGAGCGGGCTGCTTTGTCTTGGATGGTAGGGGAAAGTGAGTACTCCAGGTGCTGGAGATCAGAGTCGAGAGCATGGCGCTGGAAAAGCACAGCAGGTAAGGCAGCATCTAAGCAGCAGGAGAATTGATGTTTCGGTGATAAGCCCTTCATCAGGAATCCTGGATGGTGCTTCTTGAGTGTTGTTGGAACTGCACTTATCCAGCCAAGTGGGGATTTTCCATCACATTCCTGACTTGAGCCTTATAGATGGTGGACCGGCTTTGGGGAGTCAGGAGGTGAGTCACTCACTCTAGGATTCCCAGTCTCTGAACAATTTCCCGCTCCACAACTTTAGTCCCAAAACAACAGTTTGCCTATATAATCTCCATGGGAAAACCACAGTCATTAGACTCAATTTGGTGATCAATCATCACGCCTTCATCATGCAAATTTATAGTGCTGTTCTCTTCAAAATTTGGCACTCTTGTGATTCAGTCCAGATGAAGGTTCAATGCAAAAAACTTTGACAGCAAGTCTGTTTTTCACAATACTCACACCACATCCTGCCCAGTCTATTCTGTGCAGCAAGATAATTTTTAAAAATCACTCAGCCACACAGTTAAGGAAGGGGCTGGTTCAGCTCCTGTTCTGATTCCAATGCTGTGGATTTGATTTCCAGACTAGAGATTTAAGAATGGAATCTTGGCTGACAATCCCCTTGAGGGGCAGCACAGTAGCTCAGTGGTTCGCACTGCTGCCTCACAGCGCTAGGGATCCGGGTTTGATTCCACCCTCAGGCAACTGTCTGTGTGCAGTTTGTACATTATAACATAGAACATTACAGTACAGGCCCTTCGGCCCTCGATGTTGCGCCGACTTGTGGAACCAATCTGAAGCCCATCCAACCTACACTATTCCATTCTTGCCCATATGCTTATTTGATGAACATTTAAATTCCCTTAAAATTGGCGAGTCTACTACCATTGCAGGCAGTGCCCTCCATGCTGATTCTACTCTCTGAGTGAAGATTCTCCCCGTGTCTGAGTGGGTTTCCTCTGGGTGCTCTGGTTTCCTCCCACAGTCCAAAGATCTGTAGGTTAGGTGGATTGGCCATGCTAAATTGCTCCATAGTGTTCAGGCTAAGTTAATTAGCCACGGGAAATATGGGTAACAGGAATAAGATAGGTGGCTGGCTGGTATACTCTTAGTATGGTTGGTGTGGATGGGCTGAAGGGCCTGCTTCACACTGCAGGGATCCTCTGATTGAGTATTGAATGGGGTGCTGCACTTTTCAGAATATCTAGTAAAAGAAGACGTATGTTTTAAATTCATTCTCAGAATGTGTGTGTCACTGGCTAGGTCAGCATTTATTGATCATCCCAGAGGGCAGTTAAAGAGTCAACCACATGCTGTGGGTTTGGAGTCACAATTCGGATCAGGATGGGAGTTTCCTTCCCTCTGGGCATTCGTGACCCAGATGGGTTTTTCCAACAAAGGATTCATAGTCAACATTACACTCTCAACGCCAGGTTTTTTTTATTGAATTCAAATTCCACCAGTTGCCGGGGCAGGATTCGAACCCCGGTCCCTGGGTTAATGATGCCACTCGGCTATCGTCTCCCCAGAATTAATCCTTGGCCATTCAGGAACAAGGTGGAATGAAATTTTGCCCCTCAACTACCCTGTGGGCTCTGAAAGACCTTGAACCTGTCAGGACCGAGATCGATGCGGTTTTTTGCGAGTTGGTGACATGCAAAGGGTAGCGACCCTGCCTCTGAGTGAGGAGCTCCAAGTTCCAGTCCCCCTCCAAGCTTAGAATTTGCAGCAGTACTTGGCACAAAGTGAGTTTTATCTTAGAGAAGCCCTACAGTGTGGAAACAGGCCATTCGGCCCAACAAGTCCACACTGACCCTCTGAAGAGTATCCCATCCAGATCCATTCCCCCTACCCTATTATTTTACATTTACCCCTGATGAATGCACATAACCTGCACACCCCTGGATGCTATTTAGCATGGCCAATCCGCCCTAACCTGCACATCTTTGGATTGTGGGAGGAAACCCACGCAGATACAGGGAGAATGTGCAAACTCCACACAGACAGTCACCCGAGGCTGGATTCGAACTGGGGTCCCTGGTGCTGTGAGGCAGATTGCTAACCATTGGGTGCCATCACTTTCCTCAACAGATGATGGAAACAGAGTGCTTGAATATTTGGCGGGAAGTGATAGGTAGATATTTGATAAGGCCGTAAGGGAATGTGGAGTGTTCAGATTGACCAAGGTTGCATTGAACAACAGGGAGGATAGATTCGAGGGGCTGAATAGCCAACCACTGTTCTGATTGTGTACTTTCGTACAGAGTTCAGTTGAGGCTAGAGCAGTGTTTTATAAAGGTTCATTGTCGCTTCATTGCCTTTGAACTCCATGCCACCATTTTGGACCCCAGAAGTGGAAGTTTAGCAAGAAACATGTGGTATCCTTGCAGTGCTGACTGGAAGACTCAGAGAAAATGTGGCATCATCTTTTCGGCTTGTTTTCCCTTAGCTTTGTAGTCATCAGGAAAGTTCAGCTGTTTGTGCTCAAGGGGAAGAGGAAACTCTTAATTTAACATTCTTCACCTCACTGCCCTTCCTCAGTAAACACCAGCTGATACAAATCTCTGCTGCTGTGGTATTGTAGATTCACCTCCTCTGCTACCTCTTTCAGCTGGGCCAGCCTGTTCCAGTTACTTCTGTACACTCCAATCCCTTAGACATCAGTGACTAAGCCCACAGATTCTGTCTTGATGCTGACCAATTCATTCCTTGTTCAACGAGGAGTCATAACAGCACCAAGAGAGGTCTTCTGGAGTCATAGAGCTGTACAGCACAGAAACAGACCCTTCGGTCCAGCCTATCCATGCCACCCAGATATCCCAACCTAATCTCGTCCCATTTGCCAGCACTTGGCCCATATCCCTCCAAACCCTTCCTAGTCATGTCCCCATCCAGATGCCTTTTAAATGCTGTAATTGTACCAGCCTCCACCACTTCCTCTGGCAGCTCATTCCATGCACACACCACCCTCTGTGTGAAAAAGTTGCCACTTAGGTCCCTTTTAACTCTTTCCCCTCTCACCCTAAACCTATGCCCTCTAGTTCTGGGCACCTCTACCCCAGGGAACAGACTTTGTCTATTTACCTTTATCTGTGCCCCTCATGATTTTATAAACATCTGTAAGGTCATCTCTCAGCCTCTGATGCTCCAGGGAGTATAGCCCCAGTCTATTTAACCTCTCCCTATAGCTCAAATCTTCCAACCCTGGCAATGTTTGGCCCATTGTATTCTGGCTGTATGCTCAAGTCCCATTTTCCAGCATTTGCCCCATAGCCTTGTCTATTATAGCATTTCAAGTTCTCATCTAAATACTTCTTGTAATGGGTTTCTGCTTCTCAGGCAGTGAGTTCCAGACTCCCACCACCTTCGGGATGAAAATATTCTTTTTAAAATTCCCTCCAAACCTCCTGCCTTTTCCCTTTAACCTATGCCCCCGGTCTTCTGTCCTTCTTACCAAGGAGAAACGTTCCTTCCTATTTATTTTATCTAGTCAGGATATTATTAAATTGGAAAGGGTGGAGAAAAGATTTATCAGGATGTCACCAGGGCTAAAGGCCTTGAGAGGCTGGATAGCTTGGGAATTTTTTCACGGAGGTTGAGGGTGACCTTATAGAGGTTTCTACAATCGTGAGGGCATAGATAGGGGTAGTGAGATCAAAGTTGGAGGGCAGAGGTTTTGGGTGAAAGGAGATAGGTTTAACTGAGGGGAAACTTTATCACACAGATGGTGGCTCATGGTTGGAGTGAACCGTCAGGGGCAGTGTAGATGTAGGTTTAGCTTGGGAAACTTGCTCAGCAAAGGGTGGCAGAACCCAAGGATCTGTTTCATGTTGTATGACTCTATGACCCTTATCACTTGGACGCTGATGATGAAGACAAATCACATGAAGGTGTTGTTTCCCCCTGTGAGAGAATCTCGGACCAGAGGGCATCACCTCAGAATAAGGGGCCACCGATTGAAGACAGAGATGAGGAGGAATTTCTTCCCTCAGAAGGGAGTGAATCTGCTGAACTCTTCACCACAGAAGGCTATCCAGGGCCGTTAACTATATTCAAGACTCAGGTAGATTTTTAATCAGTGAGGGAACCAAAGGATATGGGGAAAGTGGAGTTGAGGGTTATCGGATCAGCCATGATCTCATTGAATGGCAGAGCAGTCTTAATGGGCTGAATGGCCTCTGCCTGCTGCAGTGTTGAATGCTCTTAAATGGTAAAGGCAACGCTGAACGTCAGACTTTAACTTTGATTTTCTTGCCACGCAACCGAATATTCCCGGCATTTCCTGTTTTTATTTCAGCTTTCCCAGCATCTGCAGACCCTTGTCGAAATTCTGAGCCAGCAGGAGGCAGTCACATCCAACTCTCACTTGGACCTGTATCCCCCTCCACTCCGGCTCCCTTGATAGCCCAGCCGAACAACAATCCGTCAGCGATAGTCACCCAGAATCCCCAGCCCGGTGATTTATCTACCCCGTCCTATTGTTTTCTCCAAGATCATTTTTATATCACTTGCGTTCAATCCAGCAAGTTCTCCTTCCTCTTGATTTATTTTTAGTTTTCCTCCTCTGACAGGTATTTTCCAATCCTTCACTCTGGTGTAGATGACGACAAAATAGTCGCTGAATACACTTACCACTGTCTTGCTGTGTTGTAGCGATGTCTACCACGTCTCTATTGATAGCTCACATCTCCTTCAGTCAATCTCAATATATTTATAAAACCTTCACTATCAGCTTTGATGCTTCATTTATGAGTTCCGCTCAGCAGCTCCTAATATTTCCTTTGTTCCTCTCCAAATTTCTTTCCATCTGCCAAATTATGTTTCACTTGGCCCTTTGTTGAGTGATTTCCTTCATTCCTCTTATATTGACAGCAATTTTGTGTAGCCTACGTGTCAGTCTTTAAAAGTGAGCCTTACTTAAACTGTACAAAGTTTGATTTCCATCTAATCCCGTCTCCTTCTCATACTTAAGATCTCCCGACTGGAATTATGCATGTCTGTTTTCCCATATTTATTCCTTTTGTGGGATGTGGGTGTCGCTGGCTGGGCCCAGCACCTATTGCCCGTCCCTAGTTGCCCCCTTGTGAAGGTGGGAGTGAGCTGCCTTCTTAAAGCAGCAGTCCACCTGCTGTGGGTTGACCCACAATGCCCTTAGGGAGAGACCTCCAGGGTTTTGACCCAACGACAGTGAAGGAATGATGAAATATTTCCAAGTCAGGATGTTGAGCGTCTTGGAGGCGAACTTGAAGGTGGTGGTGTTCCCATGTATTTGTTGCCCTTGTCCCTTCTAGATGAGATTGGTCGTGGATTTGGAAGGATGTTTGGTGAATTTCTGGAACACCTCTTGGAGATGCACTTTCGTTCTCTCTTGATTCTCCCAGTCCAGCGAGATTCCGTGTCCGGCAGATTCAGAATCCGGCACTCATGGATCCAAAGAACGCCTCACAGCTGCGGAGTTCAGAGGGAGTGCCATCGATGTCTCCTCACAGATGCGGGACCCCTGGGAATTCCCCACACAATCATTATCCGGGAACTGCCCACAAGGTTCAACCTTCGAATTGGGCAATTGGAACTTTCCTGTTCTGGAGACTTCTGTGTCATTGTGGGTCTACCTACAGCATATTGACTGCAGCTGTTCAAGAAGGCAGCTCACCACAACCTTCCCAAGAGGAAACTAAGCACGGGTAATAAATACTGGTCTAGCCATGCACACTCACATCCCTCAAGTGAATAATGAACTTGCTGAAAGGAAGGTCAAAAAAACTGAAATCGGATTTGACTCCTAGGTCACTGCAAAATTAACACTGTCCCATCTCTCCATTCACCTTGATACTCATCCCAACCTAACCCTCCATGACTTAAAGACCCTCAACACCCAAGATTGGGGTTTGTCTAACCCAAATCCTCCACGTCAATATTATTTGTTAGGTTAGGGCTAAGGTTAGGGTTTGCATTAGTGCTAGGGTTAAGGTTAGGATTATGATTAGGTTAGCAATAGGGTTAGAGTTAGAGTTAGGGTTAGGGTGAGTATTAGAGTTGTCTACGGGCTGTTGGTGTGCTGTCAGTGTGTATTGCTCATCCCAAGTTACCAGGGAGCAGTTAGAAGCCAACCACATTGCTGTGGGTTTGGAGTCACATATGGGCTAGACCAAGTAAGGATGGCAGTATCCTTCCCCAAAGGGCGTCAGTGAGTAGGATGGGATTTTCCAGACAATTGGCTGCATAACAATGTGGACAGTGCTGGAGAAAGCCATGCAGTCTGGCAATATCTGTGGAGAGAGAGATAGAGTCCAGTGACTCATCTTCAGATACTGATGACATGGTCACCATGAGCTAAGTTTTTTTTTGGTAACTTCCAGATTTTAAGTGAATTCAAATGTCACTGACTGTCAGGGTAGGATTTAAATCCAGGTGCAGGGTATTAGTCTGACTCACTGGATGATTCACCACCTGCAATAGAGTTAGGGCAAGGGTTAGGGTTAGGGCAAGGGTTAGGGTTAGGGTTAGGGTTAGGGTTAGGGGTAGGATGAGGGTTTGAGTTAGGGTTAGGGTTAGAGTTAGGGTGAAGGTTAGGTTTAGGGTTAGGGTTAGTGTTAAGGCTAGGGTTAGGATTAGGGTTAGAGTTAGGGTTAGGATTAAGATTAGGGTTAGGGTTAGGGTTAGGGTTAGGGTTAGGGGTAGGATAAGGGTTTGAGTTAGGGTTAGGGTTAGAGTTAGGGTGAAGGTTAGGTTTAGGGTTAGGGTTAGTGTTAAGGCTAGGGTTAGGATTAGGGTTAGAGTTAGGGTTAGGATTAAGATTAGGGTTAGGTTTAGGGGTAGGATTAGGATTAGTGTTAGGTTTAGTGTTAAGGTTAGAGTTAGGGTTACTGATGATTTGAATTAGGATTAAGGTGAGCGTTATGGATCAATTTAGGGTTAGGGTTAGCTTTAGGGTTAGAGTTAGGATTAGTATTAGGGTTAGGATTACGGTTAGGGTTAGGGATAGGATTAGGGTTAGGGAAACTGTTATGGTTAGGGTTAAATCTAGTGATGTGGTTTGGGTTAGGGTTAGCATCAGCGCTAAAGTTAAGGTTAGGATTAGCATTTGAGTTAGCAATAAAATTAGAGTTAGAGTTAGGTTTAGGATGAGCTTTAGGGTTAGGATTAGGTATTGGTTTCGAGTTAGGATTTGGGTTAGAGTGAGGGTTAGAGTTAGGGTTAGGTTGAGGTTTAGGGTTAGGGTTAGAGTTAGGGTTAGGTTGAGGGTTAGGGTTAGGGTTAGAGTTAGGGTTAGGTTGAGGGTTAGGGTTAGAGTTAGGGATGCCACTTCCATCACCCAACTCTTAATCCTGTCCCATTACCCAAGTACCAAGCTGCTCCATCACCCTTCTGTGATCCTCTTCCATTCCTCCACTTTCCACCCTGAACCACTTGCCCACCAGACACCTCTGGTAACCAACCTCCTCTTCCTCTTCAACAATTCTCTTCCCACGATTACCTATTTGCCACAGGAGTGCCTTGGGTTTTCAGAGACCAGACCACACCAACTAGTGCTACTAAAAAGCTAGTTACCTTGGTATCCTATGGCAATCCCGCACTCTGGCTGGAAGGTTTTCTGAACAGGCATGTGTGTGTGTGTGTGTGTGTATGTGTGTGTGTGTGTGTGTGTGTGTATGTGTGTGTAATGCATATACGTGCTTTGAGGTATCAGGGTTAGAAGCGCCATGCTCTGGGGCAGTTTGTGAAACCATGGAACACAGCCGCAATCCTGACAGTGATTGTCACTCCTGCGATGACTCAGTATAGTGCCAAGCGCTGTGGTGCCATGAACAGATGCCAACGTGGCATTTCAAGAAGTTGCATCACTAAAATATCACCGCAAGTGCTTGGCACACCATGTGATGGCTTGTCAATTATTTTGAGGTCAGGGGTCATCTGAAAGCAGCCTAATTTAGGTAAAATATTGGACACTCCAGCACCATCCATTATCCCTCTGTGTGGAGCCCAGGAGAAAGTCGAGTCTGAGATTCTGTACATACCTTGGAAAGGGCAGGACGGAAGAAGAATTGTCTCAGGTTTTTGCCTATACTGCGGTGCCTTATTGGTGAGGAATGATTGGATAGACTAAAGTAGTCTCCTTTAAAACAGAAGATGCTGAGGGGAGAATAATTGAAGTGTACAAAATTATGACAAGCCAAGATTGAGTTTTATAAAATGAACTCAGCGGATGTGTGGCTTTCACTGACTGAGTCAGCATTTATTGCCTGTCCCTAATTGCCCCCTTGAGAAGGTGGGGGTGAGCTGCCTTCTTGAACTGCTGCAGACCATGCGCTGTAGGTTGACCCCCAAAGCCCTTAGGGAGGGAATTCCAGGACTTTGACCCAGTGACAGTGAAGGAACGATGATGTATTTCCAAGTCAGGATGGTGAATAGCTTGGAAGGTAACTTCTGGATGGTGGTGTTCCCATATATCTGCTGCAGTTGGGTGGATAGGAAAGACCCATTTGCCTTGGTTGAGGGGTTTATAACTATGAGACATGGGTTCAAGGTCATGGTGGGTGGTTTTGAGTAAGTTTGAGGTGAAACTTCTTCTCCTGGAGCGTGGTGGTGATATGGAACCTTACTGCTTAATACTTGCACTCATACTTGAAGTGCCTTAATCTCAGAGATTAAAGACCAATGGTCATAAAGTGAGATTTAGGCAGGATGGCTAGCACAGCTACGAAGAACTGAATGGCCTTGTTATCTGCTTACAATTCTACAAATTGTCTTGACTCCAGAGGTAAAGGGAAATGACTTGTCTGCACAGATGTTGCCTGATCTGCTGAGCGTCAGCAGGACTTTCTGTTGTGGTTTCAGACACCCTGCATCTTCAGTATTTCACTTGAATTAAGCTTGTTTATTTGAAAGGATTCATTGCATCAGCAAATTGGAACACTTCCCTCTCGCATTCCAGTCCACCCTGAGGTGAATACATCACAGAAATCCTGAGATTGTGATCTTATATTAAGGGGAATAATAACAGAACTGCTCCATTGAATCCATATGTTCTACACTGCTGCCGTCCCAATGCTTGCTTTAGTATCATTCGGGCCACAGAGTCTAAGTGTCGCTGGCTGAGTTGGCGTTCATTGCCCATCCCTCATTGTCTTTGAGAAGGTGGTGGTGCCTTTTCAAACTACCGCCAAAGGGAGACCCTATGTGCAATTCGAGAGTTACGTTCCTTGTGATTAATGTTTCCACTGCACGAAAACTCAGAGGTCTGCGCGCAACAGCGTATTATGGCTTGGGAGGAGCATCGTTTGGAATGGATTTTGACCCAGCCACACTGAAAGGACGGTGATATATCTCCAACTCAGGGTGGTGAGTGGCTCGGAGGGGAGCTTTCCGGGGGGTGGTAGCCTTATCTATCTGCTGCCCTTCTCCAGGAGTTGGGAAGGTGTTGTCTAAGAATTGTCGGTGGATTTTTAGTGTGTATCTAATAGGTAAAGTTAAAGATCGCACGGCAACAGGTTATAGTCCAACAGGTTTATTTGGAAGCACTAGCTTTCGAGTGCCGCTCCTTCATCAGGCAGTTACTCTGAAAGCTGGTGCTTCCAAATAAACCTGTTGGACTATAATCTGGTGTTGTATGATTTTCAACTTTGTCCACCCCAGACAACACTGGCACCTCCAAGTCGTATCTAGTAGATAGCACATACTGCTGTTAATGAGCGTCAGTGCTGGGGGGAGTGGCTGGTTAAGATAACGGTAAAAGGGAGAAGGAGAATTTGGTGATTAAAATCCTTTGAGGAAGCAGTAGACACATTTTAACCAGTGAACATTTTCTGCTGTTAGAAATTTTGGTGTGAATGTTGTACTGAAAGCCCTCAATGTATCATTCAAATTATTATCCTGACTGATATCGGACCCACAACCAAAATCGCCAAACAATAAAAAAAAGGCGCAGATCATCTGGTCACTGATTCACCACTGTTTATGGGGAGCTTGCTTTGTACAAATTGTATTTTTGTGTAAACTTAGTGGACTGTCACTTTAAAAGTCCCATTCACGCAACATGACGATGATCGTGTTACATGATCAAGGTCTTAAAGTGACAGTCCGCCATTCTTGCACAAATGCCCAACTTTACAGCAGTGACTAGACTTCAAAATGTACCTCCAATCGCTACAACATGACTTGGTGGGCCCCGAAGCCATGAAAGCGATGTATAGGAATGCAAAGTCTGTCCTTGTCATTCCGGAGAAGGGTCACCAGACCCGAAGCGTTAACGCTGTTTCTCTCTCCAGACTTGCTGAGTTTCTCCAGCAATTTCTGTTTTTTGTTTCAGATCTCCCAGCATCTTCAGTTCTTTAGGGTTTTGCTTTTTACGAGAGAGTCTTGGTGTTGGTTATTGCCAATGAGGAGAAAGGGAGGACTGCAGAAGGTTGGAGATCAGGTTCGAAGAGCGAAATGCACAGCAGGTCAGGCAGAATCCAAGGAGCAAGAGAGTCAACGTTTCGGGCAATCCTGATGAAGGGCTTCAGCCCGAAACATTGATGCTCCTGCTCCTCAGATACTGCCTGACCTGTTATGCTTTTCCAGCACCACTCTCTTCAACTGTTGGTTATTTTTAGATTAGATTACTTACAGTGTGGAAACAGGCCCTTCGGCCCAACAAGTCCACACCGCCCCGCCGAAGCGCAACCCACCCTACATCTACCCCTTACCTAACACTACGGGCAATTTAGCATGGCCAATTCACCTGACCTGCACATCTTTGGAGTGTGCGAGGAAACCGGAGCACCCGGAGGAAACCCACGCAGACACGGGGAGAACGTGCAAACTCCATACAGAGAGTCGCCTGAGGTGGGAATTGAACCCGGATCTCTGGCACTGTGAGGCAGCAGGGCTAACCACTGTGCCACCGTGCCGCCCACAAAGTATTGCACAAGTACTGAACAGATCCAACGTAAATCATTGTTTACAGTTGTGGTCAGCTCTGACATGGTAATGATATTATGGCTGGGAAATATGCGTGGTCACAGCCGAGTAGTGGTGACAAAGTATCTGTTATTTTAACTTACGAGGAGAAGTTAAGCTCTTGAATCCTCTTTGGAAACCCACCATGATGACTAGTGCATATTTGAAGACTTTTTAACGTCATGCTGTTAAGTATTTAGAATCTTTGGCTACACAATGGGGACATTGAGTACAAAGGCAAAAGAAAAATTGTTGAGCCATTATAATTCACTTGCACGGTCTCATCTGGAATATCGCATTGATTTGAGAACAACAGACATTAGCAAGGATGTCAACATCCCTGAGGGAGAATGGAGGAGATTTGCTCATATGTTACTCATGGTGAGGGAGTTGGAGTGTGTAGAGAAATTTGGGACAGCTCTTCTGAGAGCAGAGAAGGTTAAGGGAAGATTTAATTGGAGCATTTGAAGTCCTGAAAGGTTTTTGCAATGAGAATATTGTGAAATTGCTTTGAGTAGCAGCTATAGGAAGTAACCAGAGTACAAAGATTTAAGATGAATAATGAAAGAAACAGAATAAATATTTGGGAAGTCAAGGACTGATTAGGGATACTCGACATGGTTTTGTGGTTTGGAAATTGCATCTTGATTTAGTTTTTTGAAGAAGTAACAAAGAGGATTGATGAGGGCAGAGCAGTGGACATGATCTACAGGGCGTTTGACAAGGTTTTGCATGGTAGACTGGTCAGCAAGGTTAGATCACATAGAATCCAGGGAAAACTACCAATTTGGATACAAAACTGGCTCAAAGGTAGAAGGCAGGATGGTGGTAGAGGGTTGCCTTTTAGACTGGAGGCCTGTGAGCAGTGGTGTGTCACAAGGATCAGTGCTGGGTCCATTGCTTTTCAACATTTATATAAATGATTTGGGTGTGAACATAGGAGGTATGGTTAGTAAGTTTGCAGATGACACCAATATTGGAGGTGCAGTGGACAGCGAAGGACAATGGGATCTTGATCAGATGGGCCAATCGGTCAAGTAATGGCAGATAGAGTTTAATTTAGATAAATGCGAGGTACTGCATTTTGGAAAGGCAAATCAGGACAGGACTTATACACTTAATGGTAAGGTCCTAGGGAGTGTTGTTGAACAAAGAGACCTTGGAGTGCAGGTTCATAGCTCCTTGAAAGTAAAGTCACAGGTAGTTAGGATAGTGAAGCAGGACTTTGGTATGCTTTCTTTATTGAACAGAGCATTGAGTATAGGAGTTGGGTGGTCATGTTGGGGCTGTAAAAGACATTGCTTAGCCCACTTTTGGAATTCTGCATTCAATTCTGGTCTCCCTGCTGTCAGAACAATGTTGTTAAACTTGAAAAGGTTCAGAAAAGATTTATAAGGATGTTGCCAGAGTTGGAGGATTTAAGCTTTAGGGAGAGACTGAATAGGCTGGGGCTGAATTTATTGGATCATCAGAGGCTGAGGGATGACCTTATAGAGGTTTATAAAATCATGAGGGGCATGGATAGGGTGAATAAACAAGGTCTTTCCCCTGGGGTGGGCGAGTCCAGAACTAGAGGGCATCGGATTCATGTGAGAGGGAAAAGACTTAAAAGTGACCAGAAGGGCAACTTTTTCAAGTAGAGGTTGGTGCGTGTGTGGAATGAGCTGCCAGTGGAAGTGGTGGAGGCTGGTACAGTAACAGCAGTTAAAAGACATCTGGATGGGCATATGAACAGGAAGGGTTGAGAGGGATATGGGCCAAATGCTGACAAATGAGACGAGATCTATTTAGGATGTCTTATTGGTATGGACGAGTTGGACCCAAGAGCCTGTGTCCATGCTCTATGACTCTAAGAGGATTTTATTGGTTTTATTTAAACAGCACGTTTTTATATTACCTGAAAGGGCCTTGGATACACAATCAATCATGACTTTCAAATGGCTGGGATAAATATATGAAGTTGCAGAAAATCAATGCGAGTATATGGGGAAAGGACAGGGAGGGTGGGAATAATTAGGCAGCTTTGATCTTGCGATGAAAAGACACATAATGGCTGAAACCTTTTATCTCGTGCGCATCTGGACACGTGCAAGAATACCAAATTTCAAATGTACACAGCAGTTTCTACTACAGGAGAAAAGCGAGCAAGTGGACTCTGATTGGTCAAGACATGACCAAGGAGAAAGCAATGGGAAGCTAGAGGCTCTGGAATGGACTCCAACCCAGATCAGAGAATCTGATCTTTGCTGTTATTTGCACAGATTAAACCGCTGCATTTGAATGAATATCACCTCTGCCAAGCATAATAATAATAAACTCATAGAACCCTCCAGTGTGGAAATAGACCATTTGGCCCAACAAGTCCACACTAGCCCTCCAAAGTGTACCCCACCCAGACCCATCACCATACATTATATTTCCCATGACTAAAGTACCAAACCTACACATCCCTGCATACCATGGGCAACTTAGCATGACCAATCCACCTAACCTGCACATCTTTGGACTGTGGAAGGAAACCGTAGCACCCAGAGGATACCCACGCAGACACGGGGAGAATGTGCAAACTCCACACAGATAGTTGCCCAAGGCTGGAATTGAACCCAGCACCCTGGCATTGTGAGGCAGCAGTGCTAATCACTGAGCCATCGTGCTGCCTAAATGAGTGCTGTTAGCAGCCTAATGAATGATCTTGAATTGGTTGCTAATATAGCTGTCATTATTATCAGGATTATTAAGCATGTACTGTCCAGGTCTTGTCAGGTGTCTATTAGCATGCCTGAGTCAGAAGAACAAAAGGGCCAATCAGATCACTCTTTCAAAGGGCCAGCACGGGCACAATGGGTTGAATGATCTCCTTCTAGGATGTGGTTGAGTCATCGAGAGTTACAGCAGAGCCAGAGACCCTTCAGCCCTTCATGACTCCACCATTTACCACGGATAGATCTACTCCAGTCCCATTTTCCAGCACTTGTATGCTATGATCCTTCAAATGATCTTCCAAATAATTCTTAAATGCTAAATGGTTCTGAGTTGAGATTGGGCAGTACAAAAACAGTCCCATGAACCTCTTCGGTGTGCTGAAGGAATCAAGTCCCACGAAACACGTTTTGTTTAAAATTCATGTATGGGAAATTGGTGTCAATGGGCAGACCAACACTTATTGCTCATCCCAGGGAGCAGCTAAAAGTCAATCACTGAGCTGTGGGTCTGGTGTCTTAGGTAGGCCTAACCAGGTAACAATGGCAGATTTCTGTCCCCAATGGATATTAATCAAGAAAATTGATTATTCCCAAGAATGTCTCTTAACTCCATATTTTCAATTGCATCCAGACTCCACCATCGGCTAAAGTGGGATTTGAACTCAAGACTGCTCAGAACCTGGGTCTTGGGCATACAAAGTAGACCGGATGGTTAAAAAGGTGTCTCGCATGCTTGCCTTCATTGCTCAGACCTTTGAGTACAGGAGATGGGACGTCATGCTGAGAGTGTGTAGGGTGATACTGAGGCCTTTTCTGGAGTACTGTCTGCAGTTCTGGCCTCCCTGAGGTAGGAAAGATATTACGAAGCTGGAGAAAATTCAGAAAAAATTTACCAGGATGTTGCCAGGAACGGAGGGTTTGAGAAATAAAAATAGATGGTAAAGACTGGGACTTTTTCACTGGACATTGAGAGGTGACCTTATAAAGGCTTATAAAATCATGAGGGTCAGAGATGAGGTGAATAGCAAAGGTCTTTTCTCTAGGGTGGGGGGAAGTTCAAAGTTAGAGGGCATATTTTTAAGGCAGGAGGAAATGATTTCAAAGGGACCTGAGGGGTAACATTTTCACAAAGGGTGATTCGTATGTAGAATGAGCTGCCAGAGGAAGTGAAAGATGCAGGTACAGTTACAATGCTTAACAGACATTTAGATAGATATATCAATCGGAAAGGTTTAGAGGGATATGGGCCAAATGCAGGCAGGTGGGACTAGATTAATTTGGGAACCCTGGCTGGCATGGACAATTTGGGCCAAAGGGTCTGTGTGACTCTAAATTCAAATAGACAAATCAATAATGTCGAGAGAGTGGTGCTGGAAAAGCACAGCAGGTCAGGCAGCATCCGAGGAGCAGGAGAATCGACGTTTTGGACATAAACCCTTCATCAGGAATTTCGTGACGAATGGCTTATGCTCGAAACGTTGATTTTCCTTCTCCTCGGATGCTGCCTGACCTGCTGTGCTTTTCCAGCACCACACCCTCGACTCTGATCTCCAGCATCTGCAGGCCTCACTTTCTCCTGTGTATCTTTATGCAAGACATGGTTATGTAGATCAGCATGTGCTTTATGCACGCAGTATCTATGTAATAGTGGAATCAATAATGTGCCTTAGCTATCGCCCCAACCGTATATTACAAGCTGAGAATAGGAAGGGGTGTAGAAAGGGGTGTTTTACTTCTAATGGGGCAGTAAAGGGTTGGAATAAGGCCCAGGAATACTTGGATTAGGGAACAGGAATGGCTTAGAGCTCCTTAGTAGAAGGTAAAGTGAAGGGGGCAATATAACAGCTCCCACTACACTGCCTCTATTAAACACTTCCAGGAGAGGGACAGCACAGGGTTAGATACAGAGTAAAGCTCCCTTTACACTGTCCCCATCAAATACTCCCAGGACAGGGACAGCACAGGGTTAGATACAGAGTAAAGCTCTCTCTATACTGTCCCCATCAAATACTCCCAGGACAGGGACAGCACAGGGTTAGATACAGAGTAAAGCTCCCTTTACACTGTCCCCATCAAATACTCCCAGGACAGGGACAGCACAGGGTTAGATACAGAGTAAAGCTCTCTCTATACTGTCCCCATCAAACACTCACAGGACAGGGACAGCACAGGGTTAGATAGAGAGTAAAGTTCCCTCTACACTGTCCCCATCAAACACTCCCAGGACAGGGACAGCACGGGGTTGGATACAGAGTAAAGCTCCCTCTATACTGTCCCCATCAAACACTCCCAGGACAGGGAGAGTGGTATTCGATCATTTCAATAGATCATGCATTTACTCTTTAAGCCACTTAGTCTTTTTAACATTAGCTGCATCAAAGGAAAAGGTTAGGGGGGGGAGGGAGATCTCTTGAAAATAAAAGCTACAACTCTTTGCACTTGACAGGTGGCCAGAATCGAATGGTTTGACTTTGGGAGGCTGGTCACTGATTCTGAACGGCTGTGTTCCGTCTCTGTGTTAATCCGTGTTGGTGTGCTCAGGTCTGTCCAACAAGCAGAGAGCAGCCGACACATCGGCAGCTCACTGATTAGCATCCAGACAGAACAAGCACTCTGGTGATCGTCCCGTGATCACCCATATTTGTCTTGAGCTCACTTGACAAGAATGCTTTCATTGTAAATGTCTGAAACTGTATCTTTCTCCAGGATGTGACTGTAATGGTCCCCAGATGGAGGACGGATTGTTCATTTCAACCTCAGTGTTATTCAGCAACAAATACACAGTGAAGAATGTTGAAAGATTGAGCGTTCCTGGTTCACATCCAGCAAAAGGATTTTACATCTTGCTGCGATGCTTGGTTTTAGACTCAGCACGGTGGAAGCCTGTTTGTAAATGGCAACACACCCAGACAGAGACAGCACGGGGTTCGATACAGAGTAAAGCTTCCTCTACACTGTCCCAGGACAGGGGCAGCACGGGGTTTGATAAAGAATAAAGCTCCCTCTACACTGTCTCCATCAAACACTCCCAGGACAGAGACAGCACGGGGTGAGACACAGAGTAAAGCCCCCTCTACACTGACCCCATCAAACACTCCCAGGACAGGGGCAGCACGGGGTTAGATAAAGAATAAAGCTCCCTCTACACTGTCTCCATCAAACACTCCCAGGACAGGGACAGCACAGGGTTAGATACAGAGTAAAGCTCCTTCTACACTGTCCCCATCAAACACTCCCAGGACAGGGACAGCATGGGGTTAGATACAGAGTAAAGCTCCCTCTACACTGTTTCCATCAAACACTCCCAGGACAGGGACAGCACGGGGTTAGATACAGAGTAAAGCTCCCTCTACACTGTTTCCATCAAACACTCCCAGGACAGGGACAGCACGGGGTTAGATACAGAGTAAAGCTCCCTCTACACTGTTTCCATCAAACACTCCCAGGACAGGGACAGCACGGGGTTAGATACAGAGTAAAGCTCCCTCTACACTGTTTCCATCAAACACTCCCAGGACAGAGACAGTATGGGGTTAGATACAGAGTAAAGCTCCCTCTACACTGTCCCCATCAAACACTCAATTCCATGTGGATTTGCCTGTCTCTACTTTGCTCCAAATTTTCCCTCAACTCTAATCTCGATCCCTACTAACAAACTGTCACATTTTCCATACCAGCATTGCTTGGCCTTTTGAGGCTGCCAGTTATTGTTAAATGGTGAACGGCCCTGGACTGAGAGCTCATGTCCATACTTGAGCAGGATTGGTTGTGGTTCTCACATGGAATTACAGCGAGACATTCCCAAACAGACAGAACAGTCAACAGGACAACAGGCCATTGTTGCACAGTCTGTCACAATCCAGCCAGTCCCTCAGTCCCAGACAATCTCCGATCATTGTAAGCAGTCCAAAGTCAGAAAGCGACAAGAGGTTTTGCTTCGGTAGCCTGTGAGGGACTTTTTATTTAAAATGACATCACTCCACATGAAGAGAGCATTGTGTCACTTTGCCCTCGGCTCTGAAAGAGCACCTCAGCTCCTTTTTGCAAAAATCACTCCGTTGCAAAGGACGGAAGATGGATTCGCATTTATTTCACCTTCTTCATGACCGTGTGGTGTCCCCGAGCTTTTGACAACCAGATGAAACACTTCACAAGTGGCACCGCTGTGGCGAGATAAGTCTGCAGCAGCCAAATGACATACAGAAAGCTTCCACAAACAAACTACAGCAGATGCTGGAAACTGAACTGCAAATAGTTGTGGATATTGCCTGACCCGCCCTAATCGCCAGCACATTTTCTGTGTTTTCAGTTGTGAGGATTTTGTTTACCCCTCAGGGATTGTCAGCGATGCCCCACCAGTCTTGATGGCTGAACAAAGGTTTCATTTGTTAATGTCCATTCTTTATTGTCTGTTCGATCGTGCTTCTGTTTTATTTATTATTCTTCCACGGAATGCGAACACAGCTGGTGAGGCGGGTTTATTGGCCATCCCAAAATGCCCAGAAGGCCGTTTAAGAGTCAACTACTTCAGACCTTAAGAAATAGGAACAGGAGGAGGCCATTCGACCCCTCGAGCCTGCTCCGCCATTCAATAGGATCATGGCTGATCTGACATTCCTCACGTCCACCTTCCTGCCCTTTCCCAGTAACCACGATTCCTTGATTGATCAAGAGTCTGTTTATCATTCCTGTAAATGCCCGAGATGGGGGTTGGAGGCATTGAACCAGACCGGAGTGGGCTGGAGCAGAGCAGCTGAGGCCAGACCAGATTGGACTAGAGTGGAATGGCTGAGGGCCTGGAGCCATGGAGTTGCTGAGGGCCTGACTGGAGTGGGCTGGAGCCCTGGAGTTGCTGAGGGCCTGACTGGAGTGGGCTGGAGCCCTGGAGTGGCTGAGGGCCTGACTGGAGTGGGCTGGAGGCCTGGAGTGGCTGAAGGCCTGACTGGATTGGGCTGGAGGCCTGGAGTGGCTGAAGGCCTGACTGGAGTGGGCTGGAGCCCTGGAGTGGCTGAGGGCCTGACTGGAGTGGGCTGGAGGCCTGGAGTAGCTGAAGGCCTGACTGGAGTGGGCTGGAGCCCTGGAGTGGCTGAAGGCCTGACTGGAGTGGGCTGGAGGCCTGGAGTGGCTGAAGGCCTGACTGGAGTGGGCTGGAGCCCTGGAGTGGCTGAGGGCCTGACTGGAGTGGGCTGGAGGCCTGGAGTGGCTGAAGGCCTGACTGGTTTGGGCTGGAGGCCTGGAGTGGCTGAGGGCCTGACTGGAGTGGGCTGGAGGCCTGGAGTAGCTGAAGGCCTGACTGGAGTGGGCTGGAGCCCTGGAGTGGCTGAGGGCCTGACTGGAGTGGGCTGGAGGCCTGGAGTAGCTGAAGGCCTGACTGGAGTGGGCTGGAGGCCTGGAGTGGCTGAGGGCCTGACTGGATTGGGCTGGAGGCCTGGAGTGGCTGAAGGCCTGACCTAAGGAGCAAGCTTTTCACGCAAAGGATGGTGCGTGTATGGGAATGAGCTGCTGGAGGAAGTGCTCGAGGAAGTGGTGGAGGCTGGTACAATTACAGCATTTAAAAGGCATCTGGATGGGTATATGATCAGGAAGGGTTTAGAGGGATGTGGGCCAAGTGCTGGCAAATGGGACTCGATTAGGTGAGAATAACTGGTCAGCATGGACGAGTTAGACTGAAGGGTCTGTTTCCCTGCTGTACATATCTATGCCTCTAATGCTTATCCTTTTAACTATGTCTTATTTGATCTTAGAGTAGGATTAAGGGTTTGCACAACATCGAGGGCTGAAGGGCCCGTACTGTATTGAACTGTTCTACGTTCGATGAGATGCTGAGGACTGCCGATGCTGGCGATCAGTGTCAGAAAGTGTGACAGGCAGAATCCGAGGAGCAGGAGAGTTGACGTTTTGAGCATAAGCACTCTATGTACTATGTTCTGTAACTTGTACTATGAATCACTGTGGGGAAATGCAACTACTTTTCTTTTTATTCCTCTTTTTGGATCTAAGGTTTGTACCAAGATACTTGGGCTCCATGTAATCTTTTCACTGAGCTCCTGTACTTCTGCACTTGAGAATATGCGACAATAAAGGAAATTCATCTTCTCCTAATTTAATCCGAGGAAGATTGACATATCTTATTCCCTGAATGGATTTTTACAACAATTGATAGTGGTTATACGGTCATCATGAGTCAAGTTCTTTTTTAAAAAAATATTCAGACATTTTTTTCAAAAAAAATCAAATTCCACAACCTGCCACAGTCAGATGTGAACTTCCGTCCTAAGAAATGTAATACAGCTTTGTACTCATGCGGTGATGTCACCTTTATACCGCCATCTTCCCGCATAATTTCTGCTTCCCAGTAACCACCTCCAAGCTTTACAAAGAGCATCGACAATAATTAACAGGCACACTTTATCAGACACTGAAAATTTGATCAATTAAATCCGACATCTTTTCCCCCTGTCCATCCAAAGGGCCTTATTTTAAATTAAACTTTCCAAAACAACGAACATCTGCACATGGAGGTATCCATTTTCTTCAAGTAGAGAAGAGACTTTTGAAGATGTGTAGTTTGCAGATGTTGCCTTGGTTCTGAAACTGGAAAGGGTGCAGAAAGGTGTGTTGCTGGGATTGCAAAGGTTTGAGCTGTAGTGAGGGATTGAATAGAACATAGAACATAGAACAATACAGCGTGGAACAGGCCCTTCGGCCCTCGATGTTGCACCGACCTGTGAACTATTCTCAGCTCGTCTTCATACACAATCCCATCATCATCCATGTGCTTATCCAAGGATTGTTTAAATCTCCCTTACGTGGCTGAGTTGACTACATTAGCAGGTAAGGCATTCCACATCCTTACCACTCTCTGAGTAAAGAACCTTCCTCTGACATCTGTCTTATATCTACACCCCTCAATTTGTAGTTATGCCCCCTCATACAAGCAGGCTGGGCTTTTTATTCCTGGAGCGTTGGAGGCTGAGGGGTGACCTTATAGAGGTTTATAAAATCATGAGGGTCCTGGATAGGGGGAATAAACAAAGTCTTTTCCCTGGGGTGGGGGAGTCCAGAACTAGAGGGGCATAGGTTTAGGGTGAGAGGGGAAAGAGTTAAAAAGGGAGCTGAGGGGCAACTTTTTCACACAGAGGGTGGTGCGTGTATGGAATGAGCTGCCAAAGGAAGTGGTGGAGGCTGGTACAATTACAACATTTAAAAGGCATCTGGATGGGTATATGAATAGGAAGGGTTGAGAGGGATATGGGCCAAGTGCTGACAAAAGGGACTAGATTAAAGGGACTAGGATATCTGGTCGGCATGGACCGAAGGGTCTGTTTCTGTGCTGTACATCTCTCTGCCTGTCTGATGCTGAGACTTAAGAGTTTGAGGTTGTGGTTCCAAGCAATCAGCTTAAAAATTTGTTAAACCACTTTGTTCATCAGAAAAGGAAACTCTCCTTATAATCTTATCTGATCTTTATCTCATCTCTGTTGTCATTCACTGTGTAAGTGTTAGCAGTGAGAAATGATCTAATCTACTTTGCTGGATTAGTGGTGCTGGAAGAGCACAGCGGTTCAGGCTGCTCGTTGGATGTTGCCTGAACTGCTGTGCTCTTCCAGCACCACTAATCCAGTATTTGCTTTCCAGCATCTGCAGTCATTGTTTTTTTTTACCTAATCTACTTTGCTATCAACAGATGATGGTTATGATTTGGCCATTTTTTTTATGAAGCCAAGGAATACTTGCTCCCAGTCACTCGCTGAACTCTGCTCCTATTTTACCTTACGCCCTTCACCGTTTCTCTCTCTTTCAGGCAGACATTCCTCGTCTGTGCTAGTGCCTTCACACTGGTCAGCGACAACAGAAAGTGGTCATAAGTTGGAGGAGGAGAATGAGGCCATGCAGCCCATCGAGTCTGCTCCGCCATTTCATCATGGCTGATATGCTCCTCACTCCCATTCTCCTGCCTTCTCTCCAGAACCCATCATCCCTTTCCCAATTAAAAATCTAACTCCTGCTTAGATTTACTCACTGTCCCAGCATCCACTGCACTTTGGGGTAGTGAATTCCACAGATTCACAACCCCGAGGGACAAGTAAAGGAGGTGGGTGGCACGGTGGCACAGTGGTTAGCACTGCTGCCTCACAGCACCAGAGACCCGGGTTCAATTCCCACCTCAGGTGACTGACTGTGTGAAGTTTGCACATTCTCCCTGTGTCTGCGTGGGTTCCCTCCGGGTGCTCCGGTTTCCTCCCACAGTCCAAAAATGTGCAGGTCAGGTGAATTGGCCAAGCTAAATTGCCTGTAGTGTAGGTTAGGGGTATGGGTGGGTTGCGCTTTGGGCCTGTTTCCACACTGTAAGTAATCTAATTTTACTAAAAAAGTAGTTTCTCTTCAACTCGGTTTAAATTTGCTGCCCCTTATCCTGAGCTAACTTCTCGTCATAGAATGACCCACAAGAGGAAACATCCACTCCACATCTATTTTATCCACACCTTTTTCTCAATTTGATCTCCCCTCATTCTTCTGAATTCCAGAGAGTATAGGGCCTAAACTGTTCAATCTCTCTTCCTACAACAAATCCCTGGTCTCTGGGATCAATCTGGTGAACCCTCCTCTGAACTGACTCCAATGCCACCACATCTTTCCTCAAATAAGGGGAGCAAAAATGTGCACAAATAAGGGAACACAAAACTGCACATGGGCAGCACGGTGACTCAGTGGTTAACTGTGTCCTGAACAACTGATCCCTGAACCAAAAAAGCCACAACAATAACTCACAGTAGCATGGTTGCTCAGTGGTTAGCACTGCTGCCTCACGGGACCCAGGTTCAAATCCAGCCTAGGGCAACTATCTGTGTGGAGTTTGCACCTTCTCCCTGTTTCTGCAGGGTTTCCTCTGGGTGCTCCAGTTTCTTCCCCCAGTCCAAAGATGTGCTGGTTGGGTGAATTGGCCATATTTAATTGCCCTTTAGCGTTAAGGGGTGAGGTGCATTAGTCAGGGAAAATGCAGAGGGGAATGGGTCTGGGTGGGTTACTCTTCAGAGGGTTGGTGTTAGGCCTGTTTCCACACTCTAGGGGTTCTATGAAAAACACACCAGGCTTTGCTATCACCTGGGGAGCGTACAGCCCAATAACCTCAATACTGGCTTCACCAGCTTCCAACTCCCTCCAGCCCCCAGCCTTATCCCATGTCCTGACCTCATCTGTCCGTCTTCCTCCTCACCTATCTGCTCCACCCTTCCCAATCACAACAACCCCCTTCCTGCAACCACCTTGCACCAACCCCATCCTCCTCCCTCTTTATTTCTGGGTTCCCCTCCCCCTCCCCAGGTCTGATGAAGGCTCTTGGCTTTCCTGTTCCCTGAATGCTGTCTGACCTGCTGTGCTATTCCAGCTTCACATTTATTGACTCTGACTTCCAGCATCTGCAGTCCATACCATCTCCATTATACACAACCCATTGTAAGCCAATAATAGTCCCCATTAGTAGCTTTTCATTCTCCCAGGCAGATCGTTATCAACTCCTTTGTCTGTCCAACTGTTCTGTCTCTTTGGGCTCTAGCTCCACCTATCATTTACTCCTTACTCCCTCCCCCCCACCCTACCGTCTGCATACAAAGCAAACATTTCCCTCGTTACCATCAATTCTGAGGAAGGGTCACTGGATCTGAAACGTTAACTCTGATTTCTCTACACAGATGCTGCCAGACCTGCTGAGATTTTCCAGCAATTTCCATTTTTGTCTCTGATTTCCAGCGTCTACAGTCCTTTTGGTTGTTGTGTTTTTTTAAAGTCGAAACACTAATTGCCATGGGCTGTTCTTAAACCTGCAAATTGATTGACCAGGCGTCATTGTTGTCATAGAATCCAACATGCCACTTGGCCCAACAACTGCACACTAACCCTCCAAAGAGTAACCCACCCAGATCCATTCACTTACCCTATTACTCTCCAAGTCCCCTGGCGAATGCACCTAACCCACACATCCCTGAAGACGATCGAGAGTATGGTGTTGGAAAAGCACAGCCAGTCAGGCAGCATCCGAGGAGCAGGAGGGTCAACATTTCAGGCATGAGCCCTTCATCAGGAACTGAAACGTTGATTCTCCTGCTCATTGACCTGCTGTGCTTTTCCAGCACCACACTCTCAACTCTGACCTCCAGCCCTCACTTTGTCCCATTCCTATATACAGTGGGCATTTGAGCCCAGCCAATTCACCTAACCTACATATCTTTGGACTGTGGGAGGAAATCCACACAGAAGCAGGAAGAATGTACAAACCCCACACAGACATTCACCCAAGGCTGGGATTGAACCCAGGTGCCCGGCGCTGTGAGGCAGCAGTGCTAACCCACTGAGCTACCACGCATTATGGTTTTATGAGCTCAGGGATCAGTTGTTCAGGACACAGTTTAGCAGACTAGGTGGGGGCACTGGCCCAGTGACATTATTGCAGGATTGTTAATCCAGAGATCCAGGTAGCATCTGGGATCCCAGAATTGAATCCTACCACAGCAGACAGTAGAATTTGAATTCGATAAAAATAATCTGGAATTAAGGGTCTAATGTTGACCATTATTGATTGTCAGAAAATTCCATCTGGAAACTAACATCCGGAAACAAAAACGAAAAGGACTGTGGATGCAAATTGCTGGAAAAGCTCAGCGGGTCTGACAGTATCTGTGGAGAGAAAGCAAAATTAATATTTCGGGTCCAGTGACCTTACAGAACCTCAAGTTGCCATCCTTACCTGGTCTAGCCCTACATGTGACTCCGGACCCACAGCAATGCGGTTAACTCTTTCAGGCTCTCGGGCAATAAATGCTGACTTTGCCAGCGAGGTTCACACCCCATGAATGAATTTTTATTGAAAGTTCCCCACTGAGCTTTCGCGCTTACGTAGTTTCTTGTCATGAACTGTTCTATGCTGCAATCTATTGCTGATCAGTAGGCTGCTTCATGGGATTCTTGCCCCATTTCGACAACACCCAAGATGTCCTTCATGAACAAGGTACAATGTTCCTTGCTGTGGCACCTCTCAGATAGCTGCCGAGTATTAAATGTATATTATCATCATCCAACAATTCCAGTTCATTGCACATGCTGTCCACCCTGTATGGGCGGGTTCTTCCTCAAGTCATGAGGTCACTCAGTTGTGTTTTTTTTAGTTCCTAGTTCACTATCTGCAGCCTGGCTAAATCCACCGCCTGTTTATTTTTGAAACAGGCCATTTGGTTCAACAGGTCCACATCAACCCTTCTAAAAGCATCCCATCCATACCCATTCCCCGACATTTTCCCCTGACTAATGCACCTAACCTACATATCCTAAAACACTATAGGCAATTTAGCACGGCCAATTCACCTAACCTACACATCCCTGAACACTAGGGCAATTTAACATGGCTAATTCACCTAACCTACACATCCCTGAACAATAGGGGTAATTTAACATGGCTAATTCACCTAACCTACACATCCCTGAACAATAGGGGTAATTTAACATGGCTAATTCACCTAACCTACACATCCCTGAACACTAGGGCAATTTAACATGGCTAATTCACCTAACCTACACATCCCTGAACAATAGGGGTAATTTAACATGGCCAATTCACCTAACCTACACATCCGTGAACACTATGGGCAATTTAACATGGCCAATTCACGTAACCTACACATCCCTGAACACAAGGGCAATTTAACATGGCTAATTCACCTAACCTACACATCCCTGAACAATAGGGGTAATTTAGCATGGCCAATTCACCTAACCTACACATCCGTGAACACTATGGGCAATTTAACATGGCCAATTCACCTAACCTACACATCCCTGAACAATAGGGGCAATTTAGCACGGCCAATTCACCCAAACCTGCACATCTTTGGATTGTGGGAGGAAACCGGAGCACCCGGAGGAAACCCATGCAGACACGGGGAGAATTTTGTCTTTAATTCTTCTCATGACCGTTTACGAAATCACCATGGTCATGGAGGCGTCAATATTGCAAGTGGTTCCGCTCAGGCTCATAGTTTCACGGCTTTTAGTAAGTCCTTGGATGAGCACTTGAAACGCTACGATATATAGGGCTATGGGCCAAGTGCTGGAATGTAGGACTAGCGTGGAAAGATTGGTACAGACTTGATGGGCCGAAGGGCCTCTTCTGTACTCTATGGCTTAGCTTTACAGTTGCACGAACCTTTCAGATAGAGTCATAGAGCTGTACAGCATGGACACAGACCCTTTGGTCCAACTCACCCATGCCAACCCAAATCTTAACCTAATCTAGTCCCATTTGCCAGCACTCTAAACCCTTCCTATCCATATCCCCAGCCAAATGCCTTTTAAAGGTTGTAATTGTACCAGCCTCTACCACTTCCTCTAGCAGCTCATTCCATCCACGCACCACCTTCTGCTTGAAAACGTTGCCCCTTAAGTCCCTTTCAAATCTTTCCCCTCTCACCTTAAACCTATGTCCTCTAGCTTTGGACTCCCCTATCCTGAGAAAAACACCTATTTATCCTATCCATGCCCCTCATGATTTTATAAACCCCTATAAAGTCACCCCTCAGCCTCTGACCCTCCAGGGAAAACAGCCCCAGCCTATTCAGCCTCTCCCTGAAGCTCAAACCCACCAACCCTGGCAGCATCCTTGTCAATCCTTTCTGAACCCCTTCAAGTTTCACAGCATCCTTCCATAGGAGGGAGACCAGAATTGCACACAATATTCCAACATGACCTCCCAGTTCCTGTACTCCATGAACTGGCCAATAAATGAACCACTGAATATGCCTGCGTAAAGGCAAAGGTGATGTCACCATCGTCCCACACGCTCTTGGAGACAGAGGCAGCTGGTGGTCAGTTTAAGCAGAGGGGCACCTCACCTCAGGCCAGGTTGGGAAGGCTAGCTTTACACGGGGGCGATGGGAATCGAACCCACGCGACTGGCGCCATCTGCTTCACCATCCCACCGACCAGCCCTCCGGGATGGCCCACTGAGAGCGAGAGACTGCAGCTGGCGTTACCTGAAGGCGGAGCTGTGTCTCACTGGGTTCGAGGTGACTCCAACCCCGCCACCGAGTTGGCTGGTCCCGCGACCACCCCCCACCAACTCCCGGGCACAGGCCCGAGGAGAACCGTGGCAATATGGCGGCCACTTGTCCATGGGCCGAGGCTTCGATTTTCGGGGAGGATGTGCTAATGTTACTGACAGCTCACACCTGCACCATCAGAATGGTTCATTGTTTGCTTGGTCCTTCCGAACCAGGAAGTTTTTGGTCAGCTTCTCACAAGCTCAGTACAAATATAGACAGACAAAATATGGATGTGCGCCGGGGGGTAATCAATGGGGGCAGCGCAGGCCTGTTACATTCTGGCACCGATAATCATTCTGCTAAATTTGTTTGTGACCTTTTCCTCTGGGGATTTTGTGGAGAGGAAATCCCTGTCAAAAATAGAACTGTGAACCGCAGTCCACGTGTCTTTTGTGGGAAATGAGTCATCGTTTTTTTTGTGCAGAGAGTCCCCTTTCTGATCTGACTGTTCCATAACACCTCAGGATACATTTCCATGGGAGGCTGGGCTGTGTAGCCTATCATCACCAGTGAAAGCCAAACACTGAGCAACATAGGGATCTGGGAACAGAAGGAGACCGTAGAGAGGTACATCATAGAAACAGACCCTTCGGCCCAACTCGTCCCTGCTGACCAGGCTTCTCAAACGGAACTTGTCCCATGCGCCTGCGTTTGGCCCATAGCTGTATAACCTTTCTTATTCATGTACCTGTCCAAAAGTCTTTTAACTGTTGTGTCAGAATCTGCCTCCACCACTTCCTCTGGCAGCTCATTCCATGATATGCATCACCCTCTGTTTGAAAAACTTGTTCCTCAGGTCCCTTTTAAATCTTTTCCCTCTTACCTTAAACCTATGCCCTCTAGTTTTGGACACCCCCCCCCATCCCAGGGAAAAGACCCTTGTCATTCACCATATCATGATCTTATAAACCTCCATATGGTCACCCTTCAACCTTCTACTCTCCAGTGAGGAAATCCATAGCCTATCCAGCCTCTCCTTATAACGTAAACCCTCCACTCCCAGCAAATCCCATCTGAATCCTCTCCTGCTTAATAATACCCTTCCTACAGCAGGGTGACCAGAACTGCACCAGTACTCCAGCAGAAGCCTCACCAGTGTCCTGTACAATAACTCACTTGCAACAAACGCTTAATAAGTTTCACAGTCCTTGGAGAGACTGACAAGTTGAAATAAAAGGGAATTCCAACTTCTAGTTGATACCCAAGAACCAGATGATTTCATGTTCTGAGTCACTTACTGTAACAGAAAATCGAAAGCACTATTCAATAGGAGACTTCTACTTACATCCTGCAGAACTGAAGGTTCACTTTACATTGTCCCTTACGTCACAGAATCCCTACAGTGCAGAAGGAGGCCATTCAGCCCATTGGGTCTGCACCAAGCCTCTGAAGAACACCCACCCTGTGACCCTGCACTACCCATGGCTAACAACCCGAGCCTGCATTTCCCTGAAAACTTGTTTCAAATCCTCATGAGTCTGGTCTGCTCCTTCTCACCACCCTGAGTGTTGGCTGTTAAGAGTCTTTCAGTCTCTAGCTGCTCTATCTTTCCGAAATTCTCGCAGACTGCCCTTGATTGAGAGCTTGCAGGAATATCTTAGAAACCTTCCCCCCACTCAAAGCCCCTTCTCCGTGGCAATGTGAATCACAAGGGTCTTGTATCCAGGTAGAAATGCCAATCAGCTGTCCTTGACATCCTAACTCCTCCTAATCTGGGAAGTAACTGAACAACTAAAAGCATCATTCTTCATAACCACACATTGTCAAAGCATTCCTGGGATTTTCAAAACCAGCAGCCTAATCACTGTAAACATGGACGTTACCACCATTGTCTCTAAAATGGCACATCCTTTTCCACGTGAAACAATTTGGGCCCTTGTTCCACATTGAATAGCTACAGCAGCCAGATCTGTGGTGAGGTAGACACCACAGCAGGTCATGTGACGGTGGCTCGGTGTTTAGCACGGCTGCCTCACAGCACCAGGGACCCAGGTTCGATTCCAGCCTCGGGCAACAGTCTGTGCGGAGTTTGCGCATTCTCCCCGCGTGGGTTTCCTCCTGGTGGTCTGGGTTTCCCCCCACAGTCCAAAGATGTGCAGCTTAGGTGGATTGGCCGTGCTATAGTGTCTGGGGCTGTGCAGGCTAGGTGGGTTCGCCATGGGGAATGTGAAGTTACAGGGATAGGGTGGTGTGGGTCTGGGTAGGATGTTATTCGGAGAGCTGGTGTAGACACAATGGGCCTTTCTACACTGGAGGGATTCTAAGACTCCTTCAAGTATCTAATTAAAAATAAAGAACGAACTTAAAATACAATTACAACATTCAAAAGGCATCTGAATGGGCACTTAAATAGGAATGGATCAGAGGGGTATGGGCCCAATGCTGGCAAATCGGACTAGATTAATTTATCTGAACTGATGAGTTGACAGAAGGATCTGTTTCTACGCTGTATGAGTCTAAGACTCCATGACGCAGCGCCAGAACATAATAACTTTATAAATGTTAGGCTTGCCTATTTGTCACAACAGTAATGTGATAATGAGCAGTGAATCTATTTTTGCGTGTTGATTGAGGAAGGAATACTGGTAAGGCATCAAGAAAAAGTGGTGCCTAGGGATTGTTAAGATCCACTTGAACAAGCAGATAGATTAGATTACTTACAGTGTGGAAACAGGCCCTTCGGCCCAACAAGTCCACACTGATCCTCCACAGAGCAACCCACCCAGACCCATTCCCCTACACCTAACACTATGGGCAATTATAGCATGGCCAATTCACCTAACCTGCACATTTTTGTACTGTAGGAGGAAACCAGAGCACCCCAAGGAAACCCACGCGGAGAATGTGCAAACTCCACACAGACAGTTGCCTGAGGCGGGAATTGAACCTGGGTCCCTGGCGCTGTGAGGCAGCAGTGCTAACCACTGTGCCACCGTGCCACCCACAGGGCTTTCATGTTTTTATATTTCATTCAAAGCTAACACTGCTGCACTCCTTCAGTACTGCACTGACATGTCACCTTAGGATAAATATGAAACAAGGATGTTTGGAAGTGACTTTACTGGATTTACTGGTCACATATATTCATTCCCAAGTTCTACTTATTTCATTGTCCCTTTGAGGCTAATCATGGTTTCTTACTCACGATCTAAGCCAGGGGAGATCTGGGGCTGTCCATCTTTGTTCAGAGATGGAGCGGCCATCTTTCCTGATGTCAAATGCCTGTCTCTCGTTCTCCTAGGCCTGTTACTATCAGGCAGGTTACATTACTCGAGCAGGAGACTACAACTCAATCCAGCCAGTTAAACTTCAGCCCATGAGTCACCAGTTCCTCCAAAAAAAAGATTAATGATGGTAATGTCAAAGCAGGCATTTCCCAGTAGGCTAATCCAAAGCCTAACCACTAGGCCCCAACTTAAGTCAACTGAGTTTATTTCTTTGATTTGCAGACCACAGTGGAGTTGCAGATAGACAGAATAGTGAAGAAGGAGTTTGGTATGCTCTCATTTATAGGTCAGTGTGTTGAGTACAGGAGTTGGGAGGTCACGTTGTGGCTGTACAGGACATGGGTTCGGCTGGTTTTGGAATGCTGCATACAGTTCTGGTCTCCCTGCTATAGGAAGGATCTAGTGAAAATTGAAAGGGTGCAGAAAAGATTTACAAGGGTGTTGCCAGGTTTGGACGATTTGAGCTAAGAGGGAGAGGCTGAACAGGCTGGGGCTGTTTTCCTCGGAGCTTCGGAGGCTGAGGGTTGACCTTGTAGAGGTTTATAAAATCATGAGGGGCTTGGATAAAGTGAATAGCCAAGGTCTTTGCCCCACTGTAGGGGAATCCAAAACTAAAGGTTTAAGCTGAGAGGGGAAAGATTTATAAGGGACCTAAGAGCAACCTTTTCACACAGAGGGTGGTGCGTGTATGGAATGAGCTGCCAGAGGAAGTGGTGGAGGCTGGTACAATTACAGCATTTAAAAGGCATCTGGATGGGTATATGAATAGGAAGGGTTTGGAGGGATATGGGCCAAGTGCTGGCAAATGGGACTAGATTAATTTAGAATTTCTGATCAGCATGGGTGAGTTGGACTGAAGGATCTGTTTCCATGTTGAACTGTTCTCTGACTCTACGACGCTATGGTCAGCATGGACAAGTTGGGCCGAAGGGTGTATATCCCAGCTGTATGTCTCTTTGCCCCTGCAAAGAGGCAAACATTATAAAATAAACTTGTGAGGAAAGCGGAACGTGACCCTTCCAACAGAGGATTAAATAATTAACAGGGATCAGAGATTTCATGCTTGCGGATAGACTTGGTCTCGTGAGTAGACTCACAAAGTACAAAAGAAACGTTTGACTAAAGTAGCTTAAACATGCCTGATTCGAGCCCAATTAGGGAATAGTGTACAATCCTGAGACCACACTTTTGGATAAAGATCAAAAATTAAAGAGGTTTACTAGAATGATCACAATGAAGAGGAAATGAAATTATGTAGCGAGCCACAAGATACCAAAATGTTTTCTGGGACTTTGTGAAGGATCAGGATTTTTAACTTGAATGTTTTGGACTCAATGCCTCTGGTTGGATCCCAAACGTTTTTTTTTGTTCACCCTGTTACCTTTTAAAGACTTGGAAAGAGATGGAAAATCATCGCAGGGCTGCAGCGAAGTGTTCTGGAGATGTGAGTTAGCCTTCCACAGGCCTGGTGTGGCGATATTAGGCCGAACCAGCTCCATTGCTCTTCACTGAGTATTCACAAAGAACATATTGTCCCGAGTTGGGGTCATAGTCAATAATGGGACATTCCTGAGTGTTGGAATTTCAACTTGACAGTGTATCATTGTCACAGATTCTACAATCCAGCTCCTCATGAAGCCTTCATGTTTTAAGAAAAGCCAAGTGTCCAAACCTATGAGGCATCTTGATAACGGAGAATCCATATAGTGTGGGAGCAGGCCATTTGGCCCATCAAGTCCACACTGACCTTCCAAGGAGCACCCCATCCCATTCCCATAACACTGCCTTTCCCATGGCTAACCTACCCAGCCTGCACATCATGGCGCAATTTTGTCTGGCCAATCCACCAAACCTGCACATCTTAAGACTGTGGGAGGAAACTGGAGCACCCGGAGGAAACCCACACAGACACGGGGAGAATGTGCAAACTCCACACAGGCAGTGGCCCGAGGCTGGAATCGGATCCAGATCCCTGGTACTGTGAGGCAGCAATGCTAACCACTGAACCACTGTGCCACCCTCACTTCCTCTCCCCCTCTCTCACTCATTCCCTCACTCCCTCTCTCCCTCACTCCCTCACTCCCTCTCTCCCTTTCTCCCTCACTCCTTCATTCCCTCTCTCCCACATTCCCTCACTCCCACACTCTCTCACTCCCTTTTTCCATCTCTTCCTCTCTACCACACTCCCACACTGCCCTCTCCCACACTCTCTCACTCCATCACTGCCCTCTCCCTCACTCCCTCACTGCCCTCTCCCACACTCCCTCACTCCCTCACTGCCCTTTCCCTCACTCCCTCACTGCCCTTTCCCTCACTCCCTCACTGCCCTCTCCCTCACTGCGCTCTCCCACACTCCCTCATTGCCATCTCCCACACTCCTTCACTACCCTCTCCCACACTCCCCCATTCCCTCACTCCTTCACTCCCTCTCTACCTCACTACCTCTCTCATTCTCTCCCACACTCCCTCACTCGCTCTCCCCCTCACTCCCTCACTGCCCTCCTCCTCACTCCCTCTCTCCCACACTCCCTCTCTCCCACACTCCCTCCCCCTCTCTCCCACACTCCCTCTCTCCCACACTCCCTCTCCCTCTCTCCCACACTTCCTCTCTCCCTCTCTCCCACACTCCCTCTCCCTCTCTCCCACACTCCCTCTCTCCCACACTCCCTCTCCCTCTCTCCCACACTCCCTCATTCCCTCTCTCCCACACTCCCTCACTCCCTCTCTCCACACTCCCTCACTCCCTCACTCTGCCACTCTCTCACTGCCTTCCTCCTCACTCCCTTATTCCCTCACTCCCTCACTCCCACACTCCCACATTCCCTCACTCCCTCTGTCCCTCACTCCCTCACTCCCCTCCTCCTCGCTCCCTCAGTTCCTCTCTCTCTCTCCCACATTCCCTCACTCACAAAGAACAACAAACAGTACAGCACAGGTGCAGGCCCTTCGGCCCTCCAAGCCTGTGCCAACACATTTTGCCCTTGGTAACTAAAACTGTTCTCACTTACAGGAGCCGTATCCCTCTGTTCCCTTCCTATTCCTGTATTTGTCAGGTGAAGGTAGCTATCATGTCTGCTTCCACCACCTCTTCTGGTAGCATGTTCCAGGCACCCCCCACCCTCTGTGTGAAAAACCTGCCTTGCCCATCTCTTTTGGATGGTCCTCACAGCTGCACCTTCAACCGGTGTCCCCAAGTATTTGACCCCGCCCACCCTGAGAAAAAGCCTGATGCTGTCCACTCTATCGGTGCCATTCACAGTTTATAAAACTCTGTCCTCAACCTCCCGCGTTCCGGTGAAAACAAACCCAATCTTTCTTCATTGCAACATCCTGGTAAACCTTCCCCTCCAAAGCTTCCACATTCTGGTAGAGTGGTGACCAGAACTTTTTTAGATTAGATTAGATTACTTACAGTGTGGAAACAGGCCCTTTGGCCCAACAAGTCCACACCGCCCTGCCGAAGCGCAACCCACCCATACCCCTACATTTACCCCTTACCTAACACTACGGGCAATTTAGCATGGCCAATTCACCCTGACCTGCACATCTTTGGACTGTGGGAGGAAACCGGAGCACCCGGAGGAAACCCACGCAGACACGGGGAGAACGTGCAAACTCCACACAGTCAGTCGCCTGAGGCGGGAATTGAACCCGGATCTCTGGCACTGTGAGGCAGCAGTGCTAACCACTGTGCCACCGTGCCGCCCACACAGATTACCGACTGTACACAATATTCCAAGTGTGGCCTAACTAAACAAACCGGCCTTATGAGAATGGACCAGGGGGATATCCTGAATGAAGAGAGGAACTGGTGGGGACACACTGGCTTGGATCAGAGCTTCGATTCAATGTTGCCTCATTAAGCTGCGGTCTCCTCAGGAACTCATTCCAAGACGGACTCTGGTACTGAGAGATTGCCAAAGGACCTGTTTGCTTTCAGATTAGACATGAGTCCAAAAACAACATCACCCTAGCCTTACTAGGCCGGGGAGAGTTTTATTGGACGACTGAATCGTGTTTTGAGAGTGAGACTGCACATGGGCCGTTGGCACGCTGCCCAGTCTCTCTGCGCTGACTGTACTGCACTGGCATCTGTCAGAAACCCCATCCCACACTCAAGGGGGTTTAACAAGCAACCATGCTCCCACTCTGCGGCCCGATTCCTCTCCCAGCTGCTGGGTTGGCTGGGATTTGTAGGAGACGCAGTGAGCTCAAGTCGAGGTGGTCGGCTCCGGTCCACTGGGAAGAGACTGAATTTCTATAGCGCCTCCTGTCCATTGAAGCTTCTTTTCAAAGGTTGGGCCTGTTGTCCATGCAAGAGCAGGGAGTGGGGGCCAGGAGGCAGAGTGTCAAGGAGGGGAGTGGAGAGAGGATCATGGTTGGGGTTTAAAGGGTGGCATCAATGGAGCAGAGTGGGAGAGTGAGGGAGAGAGGAAGTGTGGGAGTGTGGGAAAGAGGGAGAGGGAATTGAGGGAATGTGGGAGAGAAGGAGTGTGGAAGTGAGGGAAAGAGGAAGTGAGAGAGTGTGGGGGGGGGAGTGTGGGAGTGAGGGAGTGTGGGAGTGAGGGAGTGTGGGAGTGAGGGAGTGAGGGAGTGTTGGAGAGGGAGTGAGGGAATGTGGGAGAGAGGGACTGTGGAAGTGAGGGAAAGAGGAAGTGAGGTGTGTGGGAGAGGGGAGTATGGGAGTGTGGGAGTGAGGGAGTGTGGGAGTATGAGAGTGTGGGAGAGAGGGAGTGAGGGAGTGTAGGAGAGGGAGTGAGGGAGAGAGGGAGTGTGGAAGAGAGTGTGTGAGGGAGACAGTGTGTGTAGGAGACAGGAGGGAGTGAGGGGGAGTGAGGGAGAGGGGAGTGAGGAAGTGAGGAAGTGTGGGAGAGGGGGGAAAGAGGGAGTGGGCAAGAGGCGAAGAGGCAAAAGGATGGAGAGATGGAGAGACATAAAGGGGAAGAGAAGGAGGGAGAATGAGAGTGAGATGGTGTGAGGAAGAGATGGAGTGAGGAAGTGAGGAAGAGAGGGAGTGGGGAAAGGAGAAAATGAGATAGAGAGGGCAGTGAGGGAGTGAGGGGGAAATGAAGAAAAAAGAGTGAGTGAGGCCAGTAAGGGAGAAAGGGAGTGAGGGACTGAGGAAGCGAGGGAGTGAGGGAGAAAGGGAGTGAGGGAGTGTGGGAGTTAGGCAAGGGGGAAAGGGAGTGAGGGAATGTGGGAGAGAGGGAGTGTGGGAATTAGGAAATGTGGGAGTGAGGAGGAGGGGAGTGAGGGAGTGAGGGAATGTGGGAAAGAGGGAGTGAGGAAGACAGGGATAGAGGAAGTGAGGGAGTGTGGGAGAGAGGGAATGAGGGAGTGAGGGAGTGAGGCAAAGGGGGAAAGAGAGTGGGAGAATGTGGAAGAGAGTGAGTGAGGGAATGTGGGAGAGAGGGAGTGAGGGAGCGAGGGAGTGTGGGAGTGAGGGAGTGAGGCAAAGGGGAAAGGGAGTGAGGGAATGTGGGAGTGAGGGACTGTGGGAGAGAGGGAGTGAGGAAGACAGGGATAGAGGAAGTGAGGGAGTGTGGGAGAGAGGGAATGAGGGAGTGAGGGAGTGAGGCAAAGGGGAAAGGGAGTGAGGGAATGTGGGAGAGAGGGAGTGAGGGAATGTGGGAGAGAGGGAGTGAGGGAGAGGGGAGTGAGGAAATGTGGGAGAGAGGGAGTAAGGGAGAGGGGAGTGAGGGAATGTGGAAGAGAGGGAGTGTGGAAGTGAGGGAAAGAGGAAGTGAGGGAGTGTGGGAGATGAGGAATGTGGGAGTGAAGGAGTGAGGGAGTGAGGGAATGTGGGAGAGAGGGAGTGAGGGAATGTGGGAGAGAGGGAGAGAGGGAGAAAGGGAGTGAGGGAGTATGGGAGAGAGAGAGAGAGAGGAGGAGTGAGAGAGAGAGAGAAAAGGAATGAGAGTCTGAGGGCATGAGGGAAAGGAATGGCAGAGTGAGAGAGGTGATGATGGAAGGGGGAGTGGTCCATGATGATGAGGGTGTCAGTGAGAGTGGCGATGGGAGGGGGTTCTGTGGGTGGGGGTTTGTTGCCTTAGGTAATTCTAAGTGAGCTACAACAACAACCCACTGACATCCAGTTGCACCCCAGCACAGGGTGAGCACTCCACCATATTGTCAGCAGCAGCAACCTCCCATCCTAGGGCAGTGGCGAAAATCACAGCGTCTGTGACTGAACTTGCATCTCCTATGGTCAAGGAACAATTGTGGCCATCAGTTTGGACACAGCAAGATCCCAATGCACAATGAGGTGAGAATGGCCAGAAAGCTGCTTGCCCAGTGACCCTGTCAGAGGGGTAAACATGAGCTCAAGAAACCAGGTAAAACACTTCTGCTGTTGTACAAGGACATTGGACTTGAAGGAAAGCCAATATATCTCCATTGGCCCGAGTTAGTTTGAGGGATGGAGAGTGCAGTGGGAGCTGATGTCCAAGAGATAGTCAGAGTACAATGTAAACCTGTAAAGGGTGAGGACTCTGTAGGAAGATGGCTGACCTGGGTTATAGATCTCCGGAGATATTGACTGACTCGGTTTCTTCCACACATGGTCAAATGCTCATACTGTTGGTCCTTTCCAAGCATGGTGCCTCAGTGGTTAGCACTGTTGCCTCGCAGCGTCAGGGACCCGGGTTCGATCCCAGCCTCAGAGGACTGCCTGTGTGGAGTTTGTACATTCTCCCCGTGTCTGTGTTGGTTTCCTCCTACAGCCCAAAGATGTGTAGGTCAGGGTGGATCGGTCATGCTAAATTGCCCCATGGTGTTCAGGGATGTGTAGGTTGGGTGCATTAGTCAGGGGCAAATGTAGGGGGATGGGTCTGGGTGGGATACGATTCGGAGGGCCAGTATGGACTTGTTGGGCCAAAGGGCCTATTTCCACACTGTCAGGATTCTATGACACTGACCTTCTCCACAAAAGCTGGACTGTTCTCCTGACCCTTAACCTCAAGTTTTATTAACTTCCAGTAGGATGATTGCATTCAGTCTCCAGTCTGGGCACTTGAGAGATAATAAGGTGGATAGACTGGTGTGGATTGGGAACCTCCACATAGTGCTAGTATCCATTAGATGGCCCAGACGGACTCCCCAGTCCCCTTGGAGCAGGCAACCAAATTAAACAGGGGGACAGCTTGAATATAGGACTCTCCCGAAAAGTCGGAGAGTCACCTGGTGAGACTATCGTATATTGAACTAAGAGGAGATCAAAAGGGCGGCACGGCAATGGCTTTATTGATGTCCGAATTTTAGAAAAGCAGACCTACCTGTTTGTGTCTCCTAGCCCAATCTCTGCTGGGATGGGTGAGCCCTGTCCAACCTTGGCTGAATATTTTGCCAAGACTTTGCTGTTGAAAAATTGCCCATGTAAAGATACAGTGGGGAAAGGTTCCAAGGACTGGACCTCTCCCTTTGGCAGTGGGTTACCACTCACTCAAATGTGTTCATTTTGCATTCTAATGAAGACACATATCTGACTCAAAACATTGACTCTGTTTCTCTCTGACACAGACACTGAGCCTTTCAATTCCTTTTTATTTCCATTTCAGATTTCCAACCTCAGCAGTATTTTGACTTGTTTCACTTGCATACATTTTACTGAGAATGTGAGCCGGGGGAAGTGACAAGTTGTCGATGTGTCGTGGAGAATGGAATACTTTTTTTTTTAAATCTTGGAGGTCAAAAGAGGAACTTTGAGTTGAAATGAAACAGAGAACTGTTGAAGATTTTGAAATGGGAATCGCTGGAGAAACTCAACAGCTCGGGCACCAGTTGTGTGGAGAGAGAAAGCTGAGTTAATAGTTTGGATCCAGGGACCTCGCTGGTTCAGCAGGAGGGGTTTTGAATCACCCACCTGTTCCAGAGGTGTGTAAGAACATCCAAGAATGGGTTTGCTCAGAAGGTGTAATGTTTTAAATTGAACAGCATGAAACAAGAACATGAATTGGCTGCCAAGTGGTTCCTGATCTTTTTGCCTAACGTATGAAGTAACTCCACAGAGGCCGGTATCCTGACACTAAGTAGACCCTTTCTCTACACGTGGAGTTAGTCCTTGACACTGATCTAGCTCCCTCAGAGCCAGCTTGCAGAGTGAATGGGGTGGCACGGTGGTTAGCACTGCTGCCTCACAGCACCAGGGGCCCGGGTTCAATTCCAGCCTCGGGTTTCCTCCGGGTGCTCCGGTTTCCTCCCACCGTCCAAAGATGTGCAGGTCAGGTGGGTTGGCCATGCTAAATTGCCCCACAGTGTTCATGAGTGTGAAGGTTAGATGCATTAGTCAGGGGTAAAGATAGGGTAGGGGAATGGGTCTGGGCGGGTTACTGTTCGGAGGGTCGGTGTGGACTTGCTGGGCCGAAGGGCTGTTCCATACTGTAGGGATTCTGGAATGAATAGAACCCTGACACTCCTGTTTATATCTGTCAGCCAAGGCTCCCTGATTGGACCAGGTTAACAGCCCCATTCATGGAACTCATATTCAGTGAGATTCACCTCATTACAATCACTACGATAAGTTTTTGTCTTCTTTAAGAACAAGCAAACAACATGAAGAGCTGTCACAATACTTGTAATGTACCCTAACAGCCTCAGTACCTCACAGCCCTCCACCTAGCTTGGCTCAGTTGTTCACTTGCTGACTTAGTTGTGTGTTGGGGTCCCAGTCTATTGATTTGAGAATATATACACAGGCTGACTCTCCAGTGCAGTACCAAGGGAGTGCTGCAATGTCACGGTGCTACCTTTCAGACAAACCCTTCCCGTCTTTATTACTTAACCTATTTTATTCTCATCAACCCTCTCAGAGATGTTATTACTCACCTGTTTGTGTCTCCTAGCCCAATCTCTGCTGGGATGGGTGAGCCCTGTCCAACCTTGGCTGAATAGGCAGAAGGTCCTTGTCCAGGAGTAGGGACACTACCACTGCACCACAAGAAGACCGCCATAAATCCTGATTCTCTGACCGGGAATCGAACCTGTGTCGTGGCTAGGTGGCCTTTAAGATTCATAGAAGCTCTACTAGTTCCCTTAGCAAGAGCAATAGGGACATTCTTTCACAACATTTCACCCTCAACCGACAAACCAGACTCTCTGGCCATCATCACGTTGCAGCTTGTGGGATCTTACTGTGCAGTGAGATGTGAGCTAATGGTGTGTGGAGTTCAGCCGCAGTCCAGCCATGATCTCATGGAATGGCAGAACAGGCTCGAGAGGCTGAATGGCCTCCTGCTGTTGGGTCACTCCTATGAGCAGGGGAAAGACAGTGGTTAACACTGCTGCCTCACAGCACAAGGGACCCCAGGTTCGATTCCAGTCTTGCGCGACTGTTCTGTGCGGAGTTTGCGCATTCTCCCCGTGTCTGTGTGGGTTTCCTCTCACAGTCTAAAGGTGTCCAGGTTAGGTTGGATTGGCCATGGGAAATTGCCAACAGTGGATGTGTAGGTGAGACGCATACGTCAGGGGTAAATAAGGGATAATAGGGCAGGGGAATGAGTCTGGGTGGGTTACTGTTCGGAAGGTCGGTGTGGACTGGATGGGCCGAAGGGCCTGTTTCCACACTGTGGGGATTCTATAAGGACACTCCTGTTTATATCTATCAGCCAGGGTGGTGGGGATGTGGTGAGTCTGGGTCAGATGTTTTTCGAAGGGTCAGCATGGATCAAATGGTCTGCTTCCACACTATTGGGATTCTGTGCAGAGACTTCTGAGCTTAAAGTATGACCCCTCCTCACAAAAGGCAAGTCAGAAATTCTGTTCCTTTTCTGGTTTTCATGGTCGTGCGTGTAAAGTTAGATATTCCGTTGGGAATTTGTAAAAGACAAAAAAGAGAAACTGGGCCAGGGTCAATAGCCACTGACGGTGAAGGTTTCTTTGAAGTGTTCTAGCCCCTGAAGCAGACGCAGCAATGTTTTTGCAGACAGACTGCAGGGAAAGGATCTGTCTTCCTGTCTGACTCCATGTTCAGTTTGTTCCAATGCCTGTCCGTCTCTCAGAGAACAAAATGTCTTTAAGACACAAGGTTAAGCCCAGTTTATAAATAGATCGTGCTCGGACAGACAAAGAAGATGTGTCTGTGCCCTGATTCCTCTATCGCCAGTCTGGAGGTTGCTACGGCAACGCTAAAAATGGCTTCAGTGGCTCAGGGAGTGGCAATAAAATCAGGGGGTGGTGGAATTGCCGCGGGGGGGGGGGGGGGGGGGGGGAGTGGGGGTGGGGGGGAGCAGAAGGAAACATTCGGCTTGGGATTTGAAGCTATGCCTTCAGAGAGTTAGCCGAGGCTTCTGGATTGTCAGTCCTGTGCAGTGCCACCATATTCCCAGTTTCGCCAGTCTTTGATGCCTGTTTGCAAGGCCTTGGTGCTTTCGAGGCACCCTGAATGCTTTAGAATGCCGTGAGGTGACAAGGAAGAGTTCAGGTGGATGTGAAAGGTACCCAAGGCTACCATTAGAGTTCCCCTGGGGGCTCTGCTCAATAGTTGGTGAAGAGGCAAGATTAGAGTGGTGCTGGAGAAGCACAACGGGTCAGGCAGCATCTGAGGAGCAGGGGAAGAGCCCTTCATCGGGAAATGTCGATTCTTCTGCTCCTCGGATGCTGCCTGACCTGCTGTGCTTTTCCAGCACCGTTCTAATCTTGCCTCTAATGTCCAGCATCTGCAGTACCCTCTTCTGCCTGATTGGCACAGAGGGTCAACTAGAAAATTCTCACTCTTGTCCCTCAGTGACATGTGCATTGCCAACACATATTGCCCATCCCTACTTGTTTTTCTTCATTCACTTGTTGGATGTCAGCATCACTGACTGGGCCCAGCATTTATTGCCCATCCCTAGTTGCCCCCTTGAGAAGATGGGGGTGAGCTGCCTTCTTGAACTGCTGCAGTCCATGGATTGACCCACAATTCCCTTAGGGAGGGAACTCTCGGAGTTTGACCCACATTCTTGCATCCTAGGGGGTACCCAAACTGCTGTTAGCCAGAGCAGAAGTAGACCGTTCAGCTCATCGAGTCTGCTTCACTGTTCCATGCAATCACGGCCGACCTGATCATTCTCATATTCCACATCTTGCCCCTTTCCCCCTGAGGGAGAGAATCCTGGGATTTTTGACCCAGCGACCGAGAAGGAATGGACAATGTGGTTTCCAGGTGAAGAATGGGGCTTGGCTGAGAGGGACCTCCAGGGTGGTGCTCCCCATGCGTCTGCTGCTCTTGCCCTTCGAATTCTAATAGTGGGATCTTGCTGTGCGGAGCCCTTCAGCACTTCTGAAGCAACTCATGAGCTGTGGACCATGAGCCATGAACGATGCCGTGTAAATGGAGACTCCCTCTGCCTTTCTTCCCAAGGAACGTGCTGGTTGCATTGGCGTGTGAGAACGGTGGAGGGAGCTCTCTCAGTAACCAGACTGTCAGCACAGTTTCAGGCAGTCACACTAGGGGGAACCACCCTTCCGATGATTCTGTTTTGGGATGGAGGGAAACTTCCGTCGATTTGAAGGAAGGAGCTCTGTGCAATGAGAAAGAAAATATGGAAGTCATTGGCTGAATGCAGGACCGGAGAAGAACACATCTATAAGAGACCCCAGAAAGATACTCCAACATCAGTTTTCAGGGTTGGAAAAGCAGAGGGAGTTCCATTATCCCAAATTTCTACTTCATCTGAGCACGTTAAGTGAGTGGACAATGGCAGAGGTGGATAAATGTGAGGTTATTGGCTTTAGTACCAAAATTGGAAGGCAGATTATTATCTGAACGTTTGATAGATTGGGAAAGGGGGAGGGGCAGTGAGAGCTGGGTGTCCTTGTACACCAGTCACTGAAAGGGAGCATTGCAGGGGCAGCAGGAGGTGGAGAAGGGAAATAATATTTTGGTCATCCCAGTGAGAGAATTCGAGTACAGGACCAGGGATATCTTGCTACAATTGTACAGGGTCTTGGTGAGACCACACCTGGAGCATTGTGGGCAGGTTTGGTCCCTGTATCTGAGGAAGGATGTTCTGGCTACGGAGGGAGGGTAACAAAAGTTTACCAGACTGATTCCTGGGATGGCAGGACTGAAGTATGAGGAGAGATTGGTTTAGTTAGGATAATATTCATTGGAGTATTGAAGAACTAGGAGAAATCATAGAAATCTATGACAAGAGTAGACAGGGTAAACGCAGGAAGGATGTTTCTAATGACGGGGGACTCTCGAACCAGGGGGTCACAGTCTAAGGGTACAGGGTAAGCCATTTAGGAATGAGATAAGGAGAAATATCTTCAGCCAGAGAGTGGTTAACCTGTGGAATTCTCTACCACAGAAAGCAATTAAGGCCAAATCACTGAATGAAGGAGTTAAGCATAGTTCTTCAGGCTAAAGGGATCAGAGGGCATGGGGAGAAAGCGAGAACAGGTGATTGAGTTGGAGGATCAGCCACGATCCTATCGAATGGTGGACTAGGGCTGAATGGCCTGCTCCTGCTCCTATTTTCTATGTTTCTATGTTTTACTTGCACAGACATTTGTTTTTTTTTGGGGAATTAGTGCTTCATCTACAAGATTCAACACATCAGGCTGGAGGTTTAAATGGGGTTTTAATCAGGAGATTGGTTGATAATTATGGTCAAAACCAGCAAGTGCTATAAACGGGGAGAGAAGCAAAACAGAGCGGGTGGCCTTGCATCAGCATCTCGGGACATGTTGGAAACAGTTGCTGATGGTCTCCGAGGTGGATGTATTAGACACAGAATGGGATAAGTCAGACCTTGGCTGAGGAAGAGGATGTTGGTCAAAGAGTGAGTCTTAGTGGATTCCTGATGAAGGGCTTGTGCCCGAAACGTCGACCCCCCCCGCTCCTCAGATGCTGCCTGACCGGCTGTGTTTTTCCAGCACCACTCTCTTCGGCTCTGACTCTCCAGCATCTGTGGTGCTCACTTCCTCATGGATTCGTGATCGAACAGGAGAAGAGAATTAGACAGCAACAGCAGTGAACAACATAAAAGAGGCGGAAAAAAAAATGTTCGGTTGGAGAGAGACGTGCAACATTTCTTCAGGATGGACATTACTGAAAGGGAAGTGGCCACATCTTTGGCAAGAGGAATCATGTCCCCGACTAAAGGTCTGGGAACATGGGCTCAGAAGCCACCACAGCAGCTAGTAGAATTTATGTACAATTAAAGCCAGACTAGAAAGACAACCTGTGTAATACTGATGAGGCCATCTTTGCTAATTGTCACAATGTCCTTCAGGGAAGGACACGGCCATCCTTACCCAGTCTGGCCTACATGTGGTTCCAGTCACACAGTGATTCTTCACAGCCCCTCCGTCATGGCTGAGGAAGCCACTCAGCTTAGATGAGCTGGCCTAGTTTCATTGGGGTTTTTGAGAAGGGAGAGGTAACTTGATCAAAACATAGAATGGTGTAGGGTCCTGACAGAGTGGACGTGGACAGGGTATGTCCTTGCTATGGAGAAACTACAATTAGGAATCACAGTAAAAAAAAAGTGTGGCGCTGGAAAAGCACAGCCGGCCAGGCACCATCCGAGGAACAGGAGAGTCGACGTTCTGAACATGAGCTTATCATTAGGAATGTAGGGATCACCGTTTACAAATTATTAATACGAGAAGACATGGAAATGGAATTAGGCTATTCAGCCCATCAAATCAATCACAGCTGATATGTTCCTCAAACCCATTCTCCCCAAAAGCCTTGATCCCCTTCGTGGTCAAGAGCTTATCTATCTCTGCGATGAAGACACTCAATCACTCGGCCATTCCTAACACTGTGCAGTTGGAATCGGGAACTCACTTGCTGTAAAAGTGGTGGAACCGTGATCTCTAGACCTGGTAGATTCTCGCTGAGCGAGGGCTATCAGGGTGGAAGTGCGGGAAATGGCAAGGCCAGCATTGATTGCCCCGAGGGCAGTCAAGATTCAAACAGGTTGCTGGAGTCATGTGGAGGCCAGACCAAGTAAGGATGGCAGATTTCCATCCCTAAAGGGCATTAATGAACCAGATGGGTTCCTATGCCCTGAATTGAGGTAAACAATCATGTCACAGAGATTATATCTTTGCATTCCAATGAGATGCTGGACTCAATAGGGCTCAATACTCTGTTCTGTACCTTACCATCACACACTGTACAACAATAAACACGCAATAACAATTCCAAAGATGTCGGATCTGGGATTGAGCCAATACTGGAGACACCCACACAAGATTTCAATCGAATGGTGCTTTTGCTTTTGAACTAGCTGACATTATTCCAGCTGAAGGATACACTTGGAAGTAAACAATATCCCAATCCAATCCTGCCCCCTCTTATTTCTCAGCGTGAGCTAATCTTTTTTGGAATGCCAATCTTTGAAATTGATTTTGCTTAGTGGACATCAAGTTTCCATTGCTGTTTTTAATGAGGTCTTTTTAAATACCAAGGGGATGATTTCACAATGCCCAGTCTCTTCAAGCTGAAGATCTTCATCTGCAACTTCCAACAAGATACAGTCAAGTAACTGGTGTCACCCAAGTTGCTGTCTCGGACTGGAGAGTCTGAGATCCGAGAGGCTGGGACTTTCTAAAGTCTCTTCTAGCTGACAGTTAGTGAGCGATCACCTCCTGGGAAGGTCCGTGCGGTAGTTCTCAGCCCACCCGAGCTTGCTGGGTTCCAGCCGGAAGCACGAATTGGGAGGAAGACCTGAGGGATAGTGGATGGGCATTTGAAGATGGAGTTGAGGTGCGGTTGGCACAAGACCCACGTGGCTGGACAAATATGGGCAAACTGAACAGAAGTGCCTTCGCCAAGGAGTCTCAGAACAAAGGCATTACCTCAGGCAATGCTGAAATACTCATTAAGTCAAGACGTTGTTGGAGATTATTCCACCCAGCTTCACCTTCCCAGATATAACTACCAAGATACCACTCCTTATCCTTCTTAGAAAGTTTAGTTAACCCAGGGCTTTCTTCCCTGCGGCATGGAAGAATGTAAAGCGATCTAATTTGAACATCCAGAAAACATTACAGGGTTCAGTAGTGGTAGGCAAACAAGAAGGATATTTCTCCCTGGTGGAATGGGGAGGGGGGAGGGTCTCGAACCATTCCACATGGTTCTAGATACATTCTCAAATGCATCATTCTCAAAATAAGGCCGTAAAGATGCAGGATGGCCATTCAGCCCATCGAATCGTCTCTGCCATTCAATGAGATTGTGGCTGATCTGATAATCCTCAACTCCGCTTTCCTCCCTTTTCCCTATAACCCTTGATTCCCTTCCTGATTAAAAATCTGCCTCTCTCAGCCTTGAAGGTACTTTATGACCCCACCTCAGCAGTGCTTTTTGGTAAAGCATTCCACTGACGCACTCTCCTCCGAGGGAAGAAATCCCTCCTCATCTCTATCTTAAATAGGTGGCCCCTTATTCTGAGATGGTGCCCTCTGCTCTTAGACTCTCCCACATCTACCCTGTCAAGTCACCTAAGGATTTCATTCATTTCTTAGTGGTACTGATCGTGTCACAGAAATACATTACGCTTACAATCCACTGATAAGGACTCCATGATTCTCATCAGACGATATATTAGGAGCTTAGAGCCAGATGTTATTGGATGTGGGGTAAACTTTGCACGGTGCACAAGGCCATAGCTGTGATCTTCAGTTAAGGGTATCAGCCTTAGCTCTGTTGGCACCCTCTGAGTTCCATAGTTTTGATACAAAGTGCTGTATCAGGGGTTGCGTGAAGTTATACAATGCTGTTCTGCTCTGTCTCATGTGATATCTTTCAGGTGAGAAATTCAACCAAAGCCACCACCACCTGAAAGATCACCGCGTTGTTTCGACAAACTGCTGCTGGTGGCTCTGACCAGTGTGTGTCTCAATGCTGCTATCACTCTCAGAACCCCCCCAGCTATCTGCTCATTGTACATTGCTGCTGGGTACGAACATCCCGTGTACACATTGACGGCCATGTTTCCGACATTACAATGACTACGTTACCAATAAGACACCCATTGCCTGAAAACTGCATGGAGGTGCCTGGTGGCTATGTAAAAGCAACTTCCTTTCTCTTCCCTCTTTCCTTCCTTCCTTCCCTCCTTTCTCCACTCCCTCCTTCTGTCCATCCTGTCCCTCCCTCCGTCCTTCTCTCTTTCTCTCTGTCCCTCCCTCCGTCCTTCTCTCTTTCTCTCTGTCCCTCCCTCCATCCTTCTCTCTTTCTCCCTGTCCCTCCCTCCGTCCTTCTCTCTTTTGCTCTGTCCCTCCCTCCATCCTTCTCTCTTTCTCTCTGTCCCTCCCTCCATCCTTCTCTCTTTCTCCCTGTCCCTTCCTCCGTCCTTCTCTCTTTCTCCCTGTCCCTCCCTCCATCCTTCTCTCTTTCTCTCTGTCCCTCCCTCCATCCTTCTCTCTTTTTCACTCTGTCCCTCCCTCTGTCCTTCTCTCTTTCACTCTGTCCCTCCCTCCATCCTTCTCTCTTCCTTCCTTCCTTCCTTCCTTCTCTCTTTTGCCCTGTCCCTCCCTCCCTTCTTTCCTGTCTTTTTACTGGTTCCCTTTCTTCACCGCCTCCTTCCCTCTCTCATTTC